>NC_143026.1:91802320-91984820 GCF_057628025.1 Oncorhynchus mykiss | reverse complement strand
TGTGACATTAGGCCTACTGCTAACCTAACAGCACATGGTGGAGATACTGTGTTTCTGAAAATAAAATAAAAAACAACAGCCATGTTTGTGTGAAGTGATTGAAGATGAGTGCAGTCAGACAGAGTATCTGCGCATTTGCAAAGGGGATACACTTCACCCCACTACAACGAGGTATCAACGGGACCAAAACAGCGGAGAGGTTTAAAAAGCCTGGCACTTCAACACTCTGTTGTGGAAATCGGAATCGATATTGATGTTTACTTCACCTTTTTTAGGGTAAAGTGTTGTTCTTCCCCTGTAACTACAACAGAGTGACGACCAACAGGGATTGTCTCTAAGCTGTCCCAAGGTAACGTTGCGTATGCACAGCGATGACACGGAGACGGGAGACTCCTCTTCCGGCTTACACCACGGAACATCTGACGGGACCAATCACAGGCAAGACGCGACAACATGCTTTAGCGCCATTGGTACCAGACTGGCGTTTCTGCACGCCCCTGTTCCGTTTTAAACCAATTAAAAATGAGTCTAAAGATGCGTCCCAAATGGCAACCTAATCCCTACATAGAGCACTACCGTTGACCAGAGGCCTATTGGTCCTGGTATATAGTATACTACCGTTGACCAGAGTCCTATTGGTCCTGGTATATAGTACACTACCGTTGACCAGAGGCCTATTGGTCCTGGTATATAGTATACTACCGTTGACCAGAGTCCTATTGGTCCTGGTATATAGTACACTACCGTTGACCAGAGGCCTATTGGTCCTGGTATATAGTACACTACCGTTGACCAGAGGCCTATTGGTCCTGGTATATAGTATACTACCGTTGACCAGAGTCCTATTGGTCCTGGTATATAGTACACTACCGTTGACCAGAGGCCTATTGGTCCTGGTATATAGTACACTACTGTTGACCAGAGTCCTATTGGTCCTGGTATATAGTACACTACCGTTGACCAGAGGCCTATTGGTCCTGGTATATAGTATACTACCGTTGACCAGAGTCCTATTGGTCCTGGTATATAGTACACTACTGTTGACCAGAGGCCTATTGGTCCTGGTCAAAATAATTGCAATATATAGATATTAGAATGTCAGTTGGGATATAGTCCAAATGAACAAATAAGCCCAGAAGTGGAGGCAAACTAACACAATAACAACAACAGAAAGGTCAGGCTTCATGGATGCTGGGCGGAAGGGTACGGAGCAGAGCAGGGGGGGGGGGGGTCGTTTTCTGTTTTTTTGTAAAGGTTTGTCTGGGAGCTCTTTTACAAAGGTTAGCATCTCATACAGTCTGGATGGTATGGTTAGAGGGAGTCCACATCCCAAATGGCATCCTATTTCCTACTGTACGTAGGGTCCCAAGTCCCTATGGGCCCTGGTTAATAGTAGTACACTACATAGGGAATATGGTGCCATTTGAGAGCCAGCGCAGCACTGTGGGTTCCTCCATGTGGAGGTCTCCCTCCCCCCAGGACCCCAAGGGAAGAGGCTGACTGAGACGCACCCTGACAAGGGGCAGCAGGAGGCTGGCACGTCCCAGCCAGCTCCAGCACCAAGGGGCAATCTGGAGCCACTCTCCATACCCCATGCCCTTCAACCGCCCACCCACACACCCACCGACCTGCGACTGATGGCCAACGGGGGCGAGAGGGATGGGTGGAGGAGAGAGGGAGAGTAGAGAAGAGGTGGGGAGGGGAAGGTACTTAGGGAGCAGTACAGGAGGAAAATAAACATAGAGGAGGAGAGGAATGGTAAACAGGGAGTCAGTGCAAAACAATACACATTAAACAATAAATAACAAGGGGGTCATTGTTTTAGTTCAGGTAGTCATTTGATTAACTGTTCACCAGTCTGATGGCTTGGGGGTAGAAGCTGTTCACCAGTCTGATGCCTTGGGGGTAGAAGCTGTTCACCAGTCTGATGCCTTGGGGGTAGAAGCTGTTCAACAGTCTGATGGCTTGGGGGTAGAAGCTGTTCACCAGTCTGATGCCTTGGGGGGTAGAAGCTGTTCAGCAGTCTGATGGCTTGGGGGTAGAAGCTGTTCAACAGTCTGATGGCTTGGGGGTAGAAGCTGTTCAACAGTCTGATGGCTTGGGGGTAGAAGCTGTTCTGCAGTCTGATGGCTTGGGGGTAGAAGCTGTTCAACAGTCTGATGGCTTGGGGGTAGAAGCTGTTCACCAGTCTGATGCCTTGGGGGTAGAAGCTGTTCACCAGTCTGATGCCTTGGGGGTAGAAGCTGTTCACCAGTCTGATGCCTTGGGGGGTAGAAGCTGTTCAGCAGTCTGATGGCTTGGGGGTAGAAGCTGTTCAACAGTCTGATGGCTTGGGGGTAGAAGCTGTTCACCAGTCTGATGCCTTGGGGGTAGAACCTGTTCAACAGTATAATGGCTTGGGGGTAGAAGCTGTTCACCAGTCTGATGCCTTGGGGGTAGAAGCTGTTCAACAGTCTGATGTCTTGGGGGTAGAAGCTGTTCAGGGGTCTGATGGCTTGGGGGTAGAAGCTGTTCACCAGTCTGATGGCTTGGGGGTAGAAGCTGTTCAACAGTCTGATGGCTTGGGGGTAGAAGCTGTTCACCAGTCTGATGTCTTGGGGGTAGAAGCTGTTCGACAGTCTGATGGCTTGGGGGGTAGAAGCTGTTCAGGTGCCTTTTGGTCACAAACTTGGTGCTCCGGTACTGCTTGCCTGCGGTAGCAGAGTGCGTACTGACAGGTGACTTGAGTCTTTGACAATTTTTTGGGGCCTTCCTTTGACACCGGCTGTATAGAGGTCCTGGGTGGTAGGGAGCTCTTCTCCAGTGATGTTTCGGGGTCGTACACACTACCCTCTGTAGTGCTGTGCGGTTTGGTGCCGAGGAGTTGCCATACCAAGAGGTGATGCAGCCAGTCAAGATGCACTCAATAGTGCAGCTGTAGTTCATTTTCAGGATCTGAGGGCCCACTCTTTTTAAGCCTCCTGAGGGGGAAGAAGCTTTTGTAATGCCCTCTTCACGACTGTGTTGGTGTGTTTAGACCATGTAGTCCTGTCCTTGAGCTGTTCTTGTCTAATGATGTTCTGTATTATGTCATTCTGTATAATGTTTTATGTTCTGTTGTGGAACCCCCAGGAAGAGTATTGTGTTGCATAGCAACAGCTACTGGGGATCCTAATGAATCTCCAAACACTAAATACCAAATAGGTCCTAAGTGATGTGGACAACGAGGAACTTGAATCTCTCATCCCGCTTCACTACAGCCCTATTGATGTCAGCCCTATTGATGTCAACGGAGGCATGTTCGGCCATCCATTTCCTGTAGCGCACAATCAGCTCCTCCTCCTGTCTCGCTGACATTGAGGGAGAGTGTGTTGTCCTGGCACCACACTGCCAGGTCTCTGACCTCTTTCCTATAGGCTGCTCATCTTTGTTAGTGATCAGGCCTACCACTGTCGTATAGTCTGCAAATGTGAAGATGGTGTTGGAGTATATGCACGGCCACACAGTTCTTGCAGAACAGGGAGTACAGGAGCGGACTAAGCGCACAACACCCCCGAGGGGCCCCGTGTTGAGGGTGGGGCCATCAGCGTCAGCGTCATCAGCGTTGGGGCGTCCCGTCAGGAAGTCCAAGATCCAGTTGTAGAGGGAGGTGTTCAGTCCCTGGGTCCTTAGTGATGAGCTTGGAGGGGACAATGGTGTTGAACGCTGAGCTGTAGTCAATTAACAGCATTTTCACGTACAGTTGAAGTCGGAAGTTTACATACATGTATATACTGTACTCGATACCATCTACTGCATCTTGCCTATGCCGCTCTGTATCGTCACTCATTCATATATCTTTATGTACATATTCTTTATCCCTTTACACTTGTGTGTATAAGACAGTAGTTTTGGAATTGTTAGGTGATCCTAAATGACCTAAAACAGGGAGTTTTTTACTAGGATTAAATGTCAGGAATTGTGAAAAACTGAGTTTAAATGTACTTGGCTAAGATGTATGTAAACTTCCCACTTCAACTGTAGGTGTTCCTTTTGTCCGGGTGGGAAAGGGCGGTGTAGAGGGCAACAGAGTTGAGGTCATCTGTGGATCTCTTGGGGCTGTATATGAATTGGAGTGAGTCCAGAGTTTCTGGGATGAGGGTGTTGATGGGATCAGCCTTTCAAAGCATTTCATGGCTACAGATGTGAGTGCTATGGAGCGGGTAGTCATTTAGACAGGTTACCTTGGATTAACCACTACCACAATATGAATTACCAGTTCACCACAATATTAATTACCAATACAACCACAATATTAATTACCAATACAACCACAATATTAATTACCAATACAACCACAATATTAATTACTAGTTCACCAGGCAACATTCCACTCCAAACTGGTTTAATGGGAAGACGTATGAACCCCTTGTTGAATTGATTACAAACAACCTCCTTTTCTTCTAATTAAAACAAAGGAGGGAGGGAGGGAGGGAGGGAGGGAGGGAGGGAGGGAGGGAGGGAGGGAGGGAGGGAGGGAGGGAGGGAGGGAGGGAGGGAGGGAGGGAGAAATATATTGTCACATTTTTATTTCCCTTGTTATTATGGAAATCAGCCTCAGGTGCTTTTGTTTTATTTCTATCATCTTTCACCTGGAATTTGTTTGAACGACTTCAGATGGGGAAGTGATGTAGCATGTTACCCATTATGAATACAGCATGGAGTTGATCATGTTTCCCATTATGAATACAGCATGGAGTTGATCATGTTTCCCATTATGAATACAGCACGGAGTTGATCATGTTTCCCATTATGAATACAGCACGGAGTTGATCATGTTTCCCATTATGAATACAGCACGGAGTTGATCATGTTTCCCATTATGAATACAGCACGGAGTTGATCATGTTTCCCATTATGAATACAGCACGGAGTTGATCATGTTTCCCATTATGAATACAGCATGGAGTTGATCATGTTTCCCATTATGAATACAGCACGGAGTTGATCATGTTTCCCATTATGAATACAGCACGGAGTTGATCATGTTTCCCATTATGAATACAGCACGGAGTTGATCATGTTTCCCATTATGAATACAGCACGGAGTTGATCATGTTTCCCATTATGAATACAGCATGGAGTTGATCATGTTTCCCATTATGAATACAGCATGGAGTTGATCATGTTACACATTATGAATAGAGCATGGAGTTGATCATGTTTCCCATTATGAATACAGTATGGAGTTGATCATGCTTCCCATTATGAATACAGCATGGAGTTGATCATGTTTCCCATTATGAATACAGTATGGAGTTGATCATGTTTCCCATTATGAATACAGCATGGAGTTGAGCATGTTTCCCATTATGAATACAGCATGGAGTTGATCATGTTTCCCATTATGAATACAGCATGGAGTTGAGCATGTTTCCCATTATGAATACAGTATGGAGTTGATCATGTTTCCCATTATGAATACAGCATGGAGTTGATCATGTTACCCATTATGAATAGAGCATGGAGTTGATCATGTTTCCCATTATGAATACAGTATGGAGTTGATCATGCTTCCCATTATGAATACAGCATGGAGTTGAGCATGTTTCCCATTATAAATACAGCACTGAGTTGATTATGTTTACACCAGCCATTTAATGCATTATTACAGCACTGACTTGATTATGTTTACACCAGCCATTTAATGCATTATTACAGCACTGATTTGTTCATGTTTACGCCCGCCATTTAATGCATTATTACAGGATGGAGTTGATCATGTTACCCATTATGAATAGAGCATGGAGTTGATCATGTTACCCATTATGAATACAGTATGGAGTTGATCATGTTTCCCATTATGAATACAGCATGGAGTTGATCATGTTTCCCATTATGAATACAGTATGGAGTTGATCATGTTTCCCATTATGAATACAGCATGGAGTTGATCATGTTTCCCATTATGAATACAGCATGGAGTTGATCATGTTTCCCATTATGAATACAGCATGGAGTTGATCATGTTTCCCATTATGAATACAGCATGGAGTTGATCATGTTTCCCATTATGAATACAGTATGGAGTTGATCATGTTTCCCATTATGAATACAGCATGGAGTTGAGCATGTTTCCCATTATGAATACAGCATGGAGTTGATCATGTTTCCCATTATGAATAACGCATGGAGTTGAGCATGTTTCCCATTATGAATACAGTATGGAGTTGATCATGTTTCCCATTATGAATACAGCATGGAGTTGATCATGTTTCCCATTATGAATACAGCATGGAGTTGATCATGTTACCCATTATGAATACAGCATGGAGTTGATCATGTTACCCATTATGAATACAGCATGGAGTTGATCATGTTTCCCATTATGAATACAGCATGGAGTTGATCATGTTACCCATTATGAATACAGCATGGAGTTGATCATGTTTCCCATTATGAATACAGCATGGAGTTGAGCATGTTTCCCATTATAAATACAGCACTGAGTTGATTATGTTTACACCAGCCATTTAATGCATTATTACAGCACTGACTTGATTATGTTTACACCAGCCATTTAATGCATTATTACAGCACTGACTTGATTATGTTTACACCAGCCATTTAATGCATTATTACAGCACTGATTTGTTCATGTTTACGCCCGCCATTTAATGCATTATTACAGGATGGGATTGATCATGTTTACGCCAGGCATTTAATGCATTATTACAGCACGAAGTTGATTATGTTTACCCCAGGCATTTAATGCATTATTTAGTCAGATGCTAATTAAAGCAGACTGTTCATTTACTAATGGTTTACACAACCCCAGGCGTTATTCCAATTAGGAATATCAAAACCTAACAACCAAAAATTAACTTGTGGGAGAAAAGGGAAAACAGAGAGAGAGAGAGAGAGAGAGAGAGAGAGAGAGAGAGAGAGAGAGAGAGAGAGAGAGAGAGAGAGAGAGAGAGAGAGAGAGAGAGAGAGAGAGAGAGAGAGAGAGAGAGAGAGAGAGAGGTTGTAAGAAAGACATCAAGAGATTTTCAAAAAGCATTTTGTTTGACAGTCCTCAACTATTATGTACTTATAGTTAGTTTGATATAGCTTAACTGCAGATTGATAATGTCAATATGGTACATACACAGTACTACGAGTGCTACAATGCAAAAAAACAATTATACCTAGGATTCTCTAATTCTCACAAAACAATGGTGAAGGGTTTTATTGTCTTCTCTGCAATTAGACAATCACATATGTGTGTGGCTCCTGGCAGGCCCCCGGTCACAGACAGTTCCAAAATGAATATCCTTCCTCCCCTCTCTCCTCTCATCCGCTCTTCTCTCCTCCCCTGTCCTCCTCTCTTCTCTCCTCTCTCTTCCTCTTTCCTCCCCTCTCATCCCCTCTCCTCTCTCTCCTCCTCTCTCTTCCTCTCTCATCCCCTCTCCTCTCTTCTCTCCTCTTTCCTCCCCTCTCATCCCCTCTCCTCCCTTCTCCTCTCTCCTCATCTCTCATTCCCTCTCCTCCTCCTCTCTCCTCCCTTCTCCTACTCTCCTCTCCTCCTCTCTCATCCTCTCTCCTTCCTATCTCCTCCTCTTCTCCAACAGGTCAAAGTTGAAGGAGGGAACCTCTCCTGGGCACCTCACCACTAAAGAGGTAAGTGGAATTATAGCATGTGATGATAGATACTATATTTAGAGGGTGGAAATCCGACACTAGGTAAGTGTGTATAAATGTAACATAATTCCATTTTCACGCACCTTTCTCTCTATGCATATTCCGACCTTGAATTTAACCATCAGAATAGCATGCTTTTCATCCGCCATTAATTTTTCCGGTGAAGATCAGAGAAATTAAGCTGTGGTGCAGGTGTGTCGATAGATACGCCGTATTCCGGCCGCTGACTTAATTCCCTCGTAATTCCACCACCTGCACACATGACGAAACAATGAATAAGGTTGAGCAACCTGCAGGTCTACTTTCTTTTTCCTGACAGAAACAACACCATTATCCTTGCACTGTACTTTACAAATCGATAAGATCTATTGATAAGATCTATTGGTAAGATCTATTGACAAGAGCTGAACGAGTAAGCCAATTTGATAAAGGGATTGTAACTATAAATGACAATTTTTTTTGGGGGGGGGGTCTAATTTACCTTATGATCGCTGGAGACAAATGTGAAACCAGTCTTATATGGCAGCAAGCTGAAGCACATCAACATATCAACAGTAAAGTTTATGAAATGCTGACATTATAACTTGAAGCTATAGGCTTCTGTAGCCATGTGCAAATTACAGGTTAGCGCCAAACCTACAGATTTGAATATGGCAACTCTACGGATAAACGAAACCACTGTATTTCTAAAAACTGTTTTTATTTTAATTCATAAATTATTTCCTAACACTAAATAATTAACCACATCAGGGTATTTTTTTATTTTTATTAAAGCAGATGAATATGTATTTACATGTTTTTCTGTCATTGAACCCTAATATTCTGAACCTGTTCTCTCCATGTATTCTAGCGAGTCTGCCGAGAAAATTATACTTAAAGGTGCACAGTATTTAAAGGGATATCTTTAGATAAATGAACTTAAAACCCAATTGAACTGAAAACTTCACAAGAAAATCTGTTGGCCAGCAAGTGGGAGGGTTTAAATGATATGTATTCAGTGCGCACAAGGGAAGCCACACCTGCAAAGCCCATTACACACCTGCATACGATAAGTAAACCAACTACTGAGAAGTGCTTCAATCAAATCCGCATAACATTTTTTTAAAGATTTCCTAAGTCTGAATCCGGCCCATTAATAAATATGTAGCTGCTGTAGATAGAGAACATTCATGATAGCCTAACAGCTGAAACGCTCGTAGCCTTGTTGTGTTACAAAAACCAACTAGGGAGCCTAAAAAACATATGTCTACTCTCACTATGTCTACCCCCATTTCTATCAAAGAACGATGAAAAGCATGATAATAGCATTTACCATTTTAAGCACATACCCCCCCCCCCTCCCCCACGCAGCATTTGATGTGACGATACAAAATATAGGTACTCACTTGAACAGAAAGACTTTTGCGAGGAACCCGGAGCAGACTGCAGCAGCTTTAATGGCGGCAGTAGGCGGGTTTTGGAGGGTCATCATAAAGAACACCAGGTAAGGGCCCAGCAGGGTACAGACCAGCAGGCCCAGCAGAGCCAGGGTACAGACCAGCAGGCCCAGCAGAGCCAGGGTACAGACCAGCAGGCCCAGCAGAGCCAGGGTACAGACCAGAAGGCCCAGCAGAGCCAGGGTACAGACCAGCAGGCCCAGCAGAACCAGGGTACAGACCAGCAGGCCCAGTAGAGCCAGGGTACAGACCAGCAGGCCCAGCAGAGCCAGGGTACAGACCAGCAGGCCCAGCAGAGCCAGGGCACAGACCAGCAGGCCCAGCAAAGCCAGGGCACAGACCAGCAGGCCCAGCAGAGCCAGGGTACAGACCAGCAGGCCCAGCAGAGCCAAGGCACAGACCAGCAGCACCCAGGACTGCCACTGGCAACACAGCCAGCTCCATGGGGACTGTCTCTGGAGCTGGTACTGTAAAGACACACATGGATAGATACAGCAAGTAAGAACGTTTAATCTTTACATATTAAATGTCTTCTGTCTATTCAGAGGAAAGCAAATAATCCTCCGGCATAGTTTAACAATTCCTGCAGAACACTCAGAAAACTGTCCAATAGACAGTAGGGAATGGTTATCCATAATAACCAAATGAGGAACGTTCTGGTAATGTTAGCTATCACCTGGCTCATACAATACATTGCTAGTAGGACTTAACTACCTGGCTCAGTAATTGAGACCCAGCAGGTGGTCAGATAACTTGGGTAAAGACCCAGTAGATAACACAACAGTGGGACAACCCCTGGCTTTCACCACCATTGCTTGTGTTGTAATGAACCTGTAGCCTACACTGGGGATGCATCCCAAATGCAACCCTATCCGCTATATAGTGCAGTACTTCAAAAACAGGACACTGGAAAGGGAACAGGGTGTCTTTTGGGAAGAAGCCCCAAAGGCAGCCTAATGGAAAACAAACAATGCCTCTATTGTTGGAGTAAACAATTGCAGAGTGATGCCGCCTCACACCTGTCAAGTCTCCCTTCCCCTTTTTGTTCTTACTCCTCCCCTATCCCCATCCGCTCTATACCCATGTCCAGCCCCACCCAAGCTCCAGCCCCAGCTCCAGTCCTACACCAGCTCCAGCTCCAGCTCCAGCCCTACACCAGCTCCATCCCCATCCCCAGCTCCATCCCCAGCTCCAGCTCCAGCTCCAGCTTCAGCTCCATCCATACACCAGCTCCATCCCCATCCCCAGCTCCATTCCCATCCCCAGCTCCACCCCCACCCCTATCCCCAACTCCCCCCCCATCCCCAGCTCTAGCCCAGCTCCTCCCCAACTCCAGTCTTAGGCATGGTAGTCTACTGCAGCTCTGTCCCAGCTCCAGTCTTAGGCATGGTAGTCTACTGCAGCTGAAGACAGATTTTAGCACTCTACCAAGCCACAGAAAGCTTTTATGAAGAATACAGGGATAGTCACACAGCTCTAACGTAAGCACGCATGTTACTGGTGTCCATTCAAGCTTTGAGCATTATTTGAGCTTACCATTTACATGAAGGGGAATTTTAAAAGGGAATATACTTCTTGTGGGAATTTTCTAAATGCTTTCAACATTATTCATTTACATGCTTGGAAATTCTCTTGTCCGGAGCAAAGAATCCCAATTTCAAACTCTCTAAAAAAAGTTTTGAAAATGATTAAAATTGTCAATAAAGGATATTAACAGAAACATGATCATATACTGTGTAGTTTCTTGCAATAGCCCTCTGTGAATTTAAATAATATTTCTCTCAAAACGATCTACTTTTTTATATACTTAAACAAACTATTTTGGAATCACCATGGTCACAACCGTAAACTGTCGACTCCATCTCCCAACTGTTACATTGAACAGAGAAAAATGAAATTGCTAGTGTGTATACCACTTCAATAAAGAAGATTTTTTTTGTCAACTCCGGTAAAACATCAACTCAGTCAGATTGTTGTTGAACGTCCACACGAGGGATTTGATTTGAAGAGTGTTGAAAGATCTGATAGAATGGTTGTTTTTATTAGGAATTTTCTAATTAATAATTTTCCATATTTACAAATGTTTTTTATTTTTTAGAGGCAAAAATATGTCTGTTTTGAGTATCTGTCACGCCCTGACCTTAGAGCCTTTTTATTTCTCTATTCGGTTAGGTCAGGGTGTGATTTGGGTGGGCATTCTAGTTTTTCTATTTCTTTGTTGGCCTGGTATGGTTCCCAATCAGAGGCATCTGTCTATCGTTGTCTCTGATTGGGGATCATACTTAGGCAGCCTTTTTTCCCACCCTAGTTTGTGGGATCTTGTTTTTGTGTAGTGCCTGTGAGCACTCCAGTCGTTACGTCTCGTTTGCTGTTTATTGTTTTTGTTGTTGAACTTGAGCTCTAATACAGAAATGTTCTCTCAATCTCATGTTACAATGTCTTGAGCTCTAATACAGAAATGTTCTCTCAATCTCATGTTACAATGTCTTGAGCTCTAATACAGAAATGTTCTCTCAATCTCATGTTACAATGTCTTGAGCTCTAATACAGAAATGTTCTCTCAATCTCATGTTACAATGTCTTGAGCTCTAATACAGAAATGTTCTCTCAATCTCATGTTACAATGTCTTGAGCTCTAATACAGAAATGTTCTCTCAATCTCATGTTACAATGTCTTGAGCTCTAATACAGAAATGTTCTCTCAATCTCATGTTACAATGTCTTGAGCTCTAATACAGAAATGTTCTCTCAATCTCATGTTACAATGTCTTGAGCTCTAATACAGAAATGTTCTCTCAATCTCATGTTACAATGTCTTGAGCTCTAATACAGAAATGTTCTCTCAATCTCATGTTACAATGTCTTGAGCTCTAATACAGGAATGTTCTCTCAATCTCATGTTACAATGTATTGAGCTCTAATACAGAAATGTTCTCTCAATCTCATGTTACAATGTCTTGAGCTCTAATACAGAAATGTTCTCTCAATCTCATGTTACAATGTCTTGAGCTCTAATACAGAAATGTTCTCTCAATCTCATGTTACAATGTCTTGAGCTCTAATACAGAAATGTTCTCTCAATCTCATGTTACAATGTCTTGAGCTCTAATACAGAAATGTTCTCTCAATCTCATGTTACAATGTCTTGAGCTCTAATACAGAAATGTTCTCTCAATCTCATGTTACAATGTCTTGAGCTCTAATACAGAAATGTTCTCTCAATCTCATGTTACAATGTCTTGAGCTCTAATACAGAAATGTTCTCTCAATCTCATGTTACAATGTCTTGAGCTCTAATACAGGAATGTTCTCTCAATCTCATGTTACAATGTCTTCAGCTCTAATACAGAAATGTTCTCTCAATCTCATGTTACAATGTCTTGAGCTCTAATACAGAAATGTTCTCTCAATCTCATGTTACAATGTCTTGAGCTCTAATACAGAAATGTTCTCTCAATCTCATGTTACAATGTCTTGAGCTCTAATACAGAAATGTTCTCTCAATCTCATGTTACAATGTCTTGAGCTCTAATACAGAAATGTTCTCTCAATCTCATGTTACAATCTCTTGAGCTCTAATACAGGAATGTTCTCTCAATCTCATGTTACAATGTCTTGAGCTCTAATACAGAAATGTTCTCTCAATCTCATGTTACAATGTCTTGAGCTCTAATACAGAAATGTTCTCTCAATCTCATGTTACAATGTCTTGAGCTCTAATACAGAAATGTTCTCTCAATCTCATGTTACAATGTCTTGAGCTCTAATACAGAAATGTTCTCTCAATCTCATGTTACAATGTCTTGAGCTCTAATACAGAAATGTTCTCTCAATCTCATGTTACAATGTCTTGAGCTCTAATACAGAAATGTTCTCTCAATCTCATGTTACAATGTCTTGAGCTCTAATACAGAAATGTTCTCTCAATCTCATGTTACAATGTCTTGAGCTCTAATACAGAAATGTTCTCTCAATCTCATGTTACAATGTCTTGAGCTCTAATACAGAAATGTTCTCTCAATCTCATGTTACAATGTCTTGAGCTCTAATACAGGAATGTTCTCTCAATCTCATGTTACAATGTCTTCAGCTCTAATACAGAAATGTTCTCTCAATCTCATGTTACAATGTCTTGAGCTCTAATACAGAAATGTTCTCTCAATCTCATGTTACAATGTCTTGAGCTCTAATACAGAAATGTTCTCTCAATCTCATGTTACAATGTCTTGAGCTCTAATACAGAAATGTTCTCTCAATCTCATGTTACAATGTCTTGAGCTCTAATACAGAAATGTTCTCTCAATCTCATGTTACAATCTCTTGAGCTCTAATACAGGAATGTTCTCTCAATCTCATGTTACAATGTCTTGAGCTCTAATACAGAAATGTTCTCTCAATCTCATGTTACAATGTCTTGAGCTCTAATACAGAAATGTTCTCTCAATCTCATGTTACAATGTCTTGAGCTCTAATACAGAAATGTTCTCTCAATCTCATGTTACAATGTCTTGAGCTCTAATACAGAAATGTTCTCTCAATCTCATGTTACAATGTCTTGAGCTCTAATACAGAAATGTTCTCTCAATCTCATGTTACAATGTCTTGAGCTCTAATACAGAAATGTTCTCTCAATCTCATGTTACAATGTCTTGAGCTCTAATACAGAAATGTTCTCTCAATCTCATGTTACAATGTCTTGAGCTCTAATACAGAAATGTTCTCTCAATCTCATGTTACAATGTCTTGAGCTCTAATACAGAAATGTTCTCTCAATCTCATGTTACAATGTCTTGAGCTCTAATACAGAAATGTTCTCTCAATCTCATGTTACAATGTCTTGAGCTCTAATACTCAGGGTTCAAAGACATTTTGATAGATGGAATTTCATGACTTCTCCATGACTTTTAAACAAAGTTCCATGACCGACAATTGGTGGCGTCTCTATGTACATGTCTTGAGCTCTAATACAGAAATGTTCTCTCAATCTCATGTTACAATGTCTTGAGCTCTAATACAGAAATGTTCTCTCAATCTCATGTTACAATGTCTTGAGCTCTAATACAGAAATGTTCTCTCAATCTCATGTTACAATGTCTTGAGCTCTAATACAGGAATGTTCTCTCAATCTCATGTTACAATGTCTTCAGCTCTAATACAGAAATGTTCTCTCAATCTCATGTTACAATGTCTTGAGCTCTAATACAGAAATGTTCTCTCAATCTCATGTTACAATGTCTTGAGCTCTAATACAGAAATGTTCTCTCAATCTCATGTTACAATGTCTTGAGCTCTAATACAGAAATGTTCTCTCAATCTCATGTTACAATGTCTTGAGCTCTAATACAGAAATGTTCTCTCAATCTCATGTTACAATCTCTTGAGCTCTAATACAGGAATGTTCTCTCAATCTCATGTTACAATGTCTTGAGCTCTAATACAGAAATGTTCTCTCAATCTCATGTTACAATGTCTTGAGCTCTAATACAGAAATGTTCTCTCAATCTCATGTTACAATGTCTTGAGCTCTAATACAGAAATGTTCTCTCAATCTCATGTTACAATGTCTTGAGCTCTAATACAGAAATGTTCTCTCAATCTCATGTTACAATGTCTTGAGCTCTAATACAGAAATGTTCTCTCAATCTCATGTTACAATGTCTTGAGCTCTAATACAGAAATGTTCTCTCAATCTCATGTTACAATGTCTTGAGCTCTAATACAGAAATGTTCTCTCAATCTCATGTTACAATGTCTTGAGCTCTAATACAGAAATGTTCTCTCAATCTCATGTTACAATGTCTTGAGCTCTAATACAGAAATGTTCTCTCAATCTCATGTTACAATGTCTTGAGCTCTAATACAGAAATGTTCTCTCAATCTCATGTTACAATGTCTTGAGCTCTAATACTCAGGGTTCAAAGACATTTTGATAGATGGAATTTCATGACTTCTCCATGACTTTTAAACAAAGTTCCATGACCGACAATTGGTGGCGTCTCTATGTACATGTCTTGAGCTCTAATACAGAAATGTTCTCTCAATCTCATGTTACAATGTCTTGAGCTCTAATACAGAAATGTTCTCTCAATCTCATGTTACAATGTCTTGAGCTCTAATACAGAAATGTTCTCTCAATCTCATGTTACAATGTCTTGAGCTCTAATACTCAGGGTTCAAAGACATTTTGATAGATGGAATTTCATGACTTCTCCATGACTTTTAAACAAAGTTCCATGACCGACAATTGGTGGCGTCTCTATGTACAGTACGTATAAAACGGTAAGTGTAATGTGTTATCAACACTGGGAGGCTGGTCTCTGATCCCATGTGCCATCTCCTGTCGTTGTGCAAGGCACTTAACCCCTACTACAAAGTAGAATACCTGTTAGGCAACTGTATAAAAAAAACATGTGGTCAACCCTCACAGCCTGGAGAGCTACTGGGTCTGCAGGCTTTTGATCAAGCCCTGCTAAAACACATCAGAGACAGTTTATCAAGGTCCGTTCGAGCAGCTCATTTCTAAATGTGGTTTGTTAGATGGGGGGACTTGAATTAAAGCCTGCACACCCATTGACTCGCCTGGGGGATAGTTGGCCACATTTGTACATCTTTCGGATGGGACGTTAAACGGGTGTCCTGACTCTCTGTGGTCATTAAAGATCCCATGGCACTTATCGTAAGAGCAGGGGTGTTAACCCCGGTGTCCTGGCCCTGACCATCATCCCCAGCATCCAACTGGCTCATTCATCCCCCCTCCTCTCCTGTAACTATTCCCCAGGTCGTTGCTGTAAATAAAAATGTTTTTTTCAGTCTATTTACCTGGTTAAATAAGGCTAAAATACAAATAAAAATATTTGATGTATAACATTGCAACATTACAACCAAATATGTTTTTAGGTCTTTTGAAATAATTAGCTCATTCAACATATCAAAGATCAAATATTTTTATTCAGCTGAAGCAAGCACACACATTTTCTTCAGGAAATGTGCCCTTTCTAGTTTTGTCATATTTATCTTAGCTACCATAGAAGTGTTTACTTTGCAGGCTGACTACCATCTATTGAGTTGCAATTTCCCATACTTCCAGTTGATTTGGGCAATGTATCTCTACCAACTAAGTTTTGAAGCCACATAATCCAAAAGAAAGAGTGTCGGTGGAAAGTTTTTTGGCACATGAAAACAAAGTAAAGCAAAGTAAACTGCCTGTTACTCAGGCCTAGAAGCTAGGACATGCATATAATTGGTAGCATTGGATAGAAAACACACTGACGTTTCTAAAACTGTCTGTGAGTATAACAGAACTTATATAGCAGGAGAAAACCCAAGGAGAATCCATCTGGAATTTTAAAAAATTAAGTCACCACCCATTCAAATGCAAAGTTTTTTGGTAACTTTTGGGATTGCTTTGTCTGCATGTTGAACGGGTGGATTACTGAAAGAAACGCGCCACCTAAACTGACTTTTGTTGGATAAAGAAGGACTTTATCGAACAAAACAACCATTTGTTGTGTAGCTGCGACCCTTGGGATTGCAACCAGAGGAAGATCTTCAAAGGTAAGATATTTATTTTATCGCTATTTCTGATTTTTGTGATGCCTCTGCTGGGTGGGACAATGTTTTTAATGCTGATGTATACGGGGCGCTGTACTCAGATATTTGCATGGTATGCTTTCGCCATGAATCCTTTTTGAAATCTGACAACGCGGGTGGATTAACAAGAAGTTAAGCTTTTAAACGATGTAAGACACTTGTATTTTCATGAATGTTTAATATTACGATTTTTGTATTTTGAATTTCGCGCTCTGCAATATCACAGATGTTGTCGAGTTGGGGACCTAGCGTCCCACCTATCCCAAAGAGGTTCTCAACCCACCCAATTCATATTCATTATATAGATAGTCATGCTTTATTTGGTCTGGTTTAGCATCCCAAATAAAGCAACATCATTTTTAAGTGAGTAAGTGAGTAAGTAAGTGAGTAAACTGAGATATGACTAAGGAGTTAATTCAGGCCATTTTCCATATATAAAAGGTATTTACCTCTCCATGGTTGCAGGATCTTGTGTATTTTTACAAGTTTTCTATTGAAATTCATTGTGGACAGATCATTTATATATTTTGTGATGTGAATACCAAGTACAGTAGCTTGCAAAAGTATTCACACCTCTTGCCATTGTTGCCTTACAACCTGGAATTAAAATGGCTTTTTGGGACGTTTGTATAACTTGATTTACACAACATGCCTACCCCGTTGAGAATGCAAAATAATACATTCATGAACTTCTTTGAGGAAAAGATCATGATCATTAGAAAGCAAATTACGGACTTTAAATCTGCGTATTCCTCCAAAGCTCAGTTGTCCTGAGTCTGCACAACTCTGCCAGGACCTAGGATCAAGGGAGACACTCAAGTGTTTTAGTACTATATCTCTTGACACAATGATGAAAATAATCATGGCATCTAAACCTTCAAACTGCATACTGGACCCTATTCCAACGAAACTACTGAAAGAGCCGCTTCCTGTGCTTGGCCCTCCTATGTTGAACATAATAAACGTCTCTCTATCCACCGGATGTGTACCTAACTCTCTAAAAGTGGCAGTGATAAAGCCTCTCTTGAAAAAGCCAAACCTTGACCCAAAAAATATAAAAAACTATTGGCCTATATCGAATCTTCCATTCCTCTCTACAATTTTAGAAAAATCTGTTAGGCAGCACATCAATGCCTTTCCAAAGATAAACAATGTATACGAAATGCTTCAGTCTGGTTTTAGACCCCATCATAGCACTGAGACTGCACTTGTGAAGGTTCAAAATGACCTTTTAATGGCGTCAGTTAGAGGCTCTGCATCTGTCCTCGTGCTCCTAGACCTTAGTGCTGCTTTTGATACCATCGATCACCACATGGTACCACATCACCACATCACCACACGGACAAGTTCTGGCCTGGTTTAGATCTTATCTGTCGGAAAGATATCAATTTATCTCTGTGAATGGTTAGTCAACTGTACATTTCGGTGTTCCTCAAGGTTCCACTTTAGGACCACTATTGTTTTCACTATATATTTTACCTCTTGGGGATGTCATTCGAAAACACAACTTAACTTAACTTATAACTTTCACTGCTATGCGGATGACACACAGCTGTACATTTCAATGAAACATGGTGAAGCCCCAAAATTGCCCTCCAAGAAGCCTGTGTTTCAGATATAAGGAAGTGGATGGCTGCAAACCTCCTACCATTAAACTCGGACAAAACTGTTATGGTGAGTGAATGAGGACCCAAAAGCGAACTAACTTAAACAGAGCTTCTTTAATAACCAAACATAGGTAGGCTCAGATAGACCGGCAGATTCCGACAGGACAGGACAAGGTTACAGCAAACATGACGATAGTCTGGCTCAGGCATGAAACACAACAAACAAGAATCCGACAAGGACAGGAACAGAAACAGAGAGAGATATAGGGACCTAATCAGAGGGAAAAAGGGAACAGGTGGGAAACGGGGTGAATGGGTAGTCAGAGGAGACAAGGAACAGCTGGGGGAAAGCGGGGGAGAAAAGGTAACCTAACAACGACCAGCAGAGGGAGACAGGGTGAAGGGAAAGGACAGAGACAAGACACAACATGACAGTACATGACAGTACCCCCCCACTCACCGAGCGCCTCCTGGCGCACTCGAGGAGGAAACCTGGCGGCAACGGAGGAAATCCTCGATCAGCGCACGGTCCAGCACGTCCCGAGAGGGAACCCAACTCCTCTCCTCAGGACCGTACCCCTCCCAATCTACGAGGTACTGGTGACCACGGCCCCGAGGACGCATGTCCAAAATTCTACGGACCCTGTAGATGGGTGCGCCCTCGACAAGGATGGGGGGGGGGGGGAAGACGAGCGGGGAAGCGAAGGACGGGCTTGATGCAGGAGACATGGAAGACCGGGTGGACGCGACGAAGGTATCGCGGAAGAAGAAGTCGAACTGCGACAGGATTAATGACCCGAGAAATACGGAACGGACCAATGAACCGCGGGGTCAACTTGCGAGAAGCCGTCTTAAGGGGAAGGTTCTGAGTGGAGAGCCAAACTCTCTGACCGCGACAATATCTAGGACTCTTAGTTCTACGCTTATTAGCAGCCCTCACAGTCTGCGTCCTATAACGGCAAAGTGCAGACCTGACCCTCTTCCAGGTGCGCTCGCAACGTTGGACAAAAGCCTGAGCGGAGGGGACGCTGGACTCGGCGAACTGAGATGAGAACAGCGGAGGCTGGTACCCGAGGCTACTCTGAAAAGGAGATAGCCCGGTCGCAGACGAAGGAAGCGAGTTGTGGGCGTATTCTGCCCAGGGGAGCTGTTCTGACCAAGACGCAGGGTTACGAAAAGAAAGACTGCGTAAGATGCGACCAATAGTCTGATTGGCCCGTTCTGCTTGACCGTTAGACTGGGGGTGAAAGCCGGAAGAGAGACTGACGGAAGCCCCAATCAAACGGCAAAACTCCCTCCAAAATTGAGACGTGAATTGCGGACCTCTGTCCGAAACGACGTCTGACGGAAGGCCATGAATTCTGAAAACATTCTCGATGATGATTTGTGCCGTCTCTTTAGCAGAAGGAAGCTTAGCAAGGGGAATGAAATGAGCCGCCTTAGAGAACCTATCGACAACCGTAAGAATAACAGTCTTCCCCGCTGACGAAGGCAGTCCGGTGACAAAATCTAAGGCGATGTGAGACCACGGTCGAGAGGGAATAGGAAGCGGCCTGAGACGGCCGGCAGGAGGAGAGTTACCGGACTTAGTCTGCGCGCAGACCGAACAAGCAGCCACGAAACGACGCGTGTCATGCTCCCGGGTGGGCCACCAAAAACGCTGGCGAATGGAAGCAAGCGTACCCCGAACGCCAGGGTGGCCGGCTAACTTGGCAGAGTGAGCCCACTGAAGAACGGCCAGACGAGTAGGAACGGGAACGAAAAGAAGGTTCCTAGGACAAGCGCGCGGCGACGGAGTGTGAGTGAGCGCTTGTTTTACCTGCCTCTCAATTCCCCAGACAGTCAACCCGACAACACGCCCCTCAGGGAGAATCCCCTCGGGGTCAGTGGAGGCTACTGAAGAACTGAAGAGACGAGACAAAGCATCAGGCTTGGTGTTCTTAGAGCCCGGACGATAAGAAATCACGAACTCGAAACGAGCGAAAAACAGCGCCCAACGCGCCTGACGCGCATTAAGTCGTTTGGCAGAACGGATGTACTCAAGGTTCCTATGGTCAGTCCAAACGACAAAAGGAACGGTCGCCCCCTCCAACCACTGTCGCCATTCGCCTAGGGCTAACCGGATGGCGAGCAGTTCGCGGTTACCCACATCATAGTTACGTTCCGACGGCGACAGGCGATGAGAAAAATACGCGCATGGGTGGACCTTGTCGTCAGAGAGGGAGCGCTGAGAAAGGATGGCTCCCACGCCCACCTCTGACGCGTCAACCTCGACAACGAACTGTCTAGAGACGTCAGGTGTAACAAGGATAGGAGCGGATGTAAAACGATTCTTGAGGAGATCAAAAGCTCCCTGGGCGGAAACGGACCACTTAAAGCACGTCTTGACAGAAGTAAGGGCTGTGAGAGGAGCTGCCACCTGACCGAAATTACGGATGAAACGACGATAGAAGTTCGCGAAGCCGAGAAAGCGCTGCAGCTCGACGCGTGACTTAGGGACGGGCCAATCAATGACAGCTTGGACCTTAGCGGGATCCATCTTAATGCCTTCAGCGGAAATAACAGAACCGAGAAATGTGACGGAGGAGGCATGAAAAGTGCACTTCTCAGCCTTCACAAAAAGACAATTCTCTAAAAGGCGCTGGAGGACACGTCGAACGTGCTGAACATGAATCTGGAGTGACGGTGAAAAAATCAGGATATCGTCAAGGTAAACGAAAACAAAGATGTTCAGCATGTCTCTCAGGACATCATTGACTAATGCCTGAAAGACAGCTGGAGCGTTAGCGAGGCCGAAAGGAAGAACCCGGTATTCAAAGTGCCCTAACGGAGTGTTAAACGCCGTCTTCCACTCGTCCCCCTCCCTGATGCGCACGAGATGGTAAGCGTTACGAAGGTCCACTTAGTGAAAAACCTGGCTCCCTGCAGGATCTCGAAGGCTGAAGACATAAGAGGAAGCGGATAACGATTCTTCACTGTTATGTCATTCAGCCCTCGATAATCTATGCAGGGGCGCAGAGACCCGTCCTTCTTCTTGACAAAAAAAAACCCCGCTCCGGCGGGAGAGGAGGAGGGGACTATGGTACCGGCGTCAAGAGCTACAGACAAATAATCTTCGAGAGCCTTACGTTCGGGAGCCGACAGAGAGTATAGTCTACCCCGGGGGGGGGGTGGTTCCCGGAAGGAGATCAATACTACAATCATACGACCGGTGTGGAGGAAGAGAGGTGGCCCTGGACCGACTGAACACCGTGCGCAGATCGTGATATTCCTCCGGCACCCCTGTCAAATCACCAGGCTCCTCCTGTGAAGAAGAGACAGAGGAAACAGGAGGGATAGCAGACATTAAACATTTCACATGACAAGAGACGTTCCAGGAGAGGATAGAATTACTAGACCAATTAATGGAAGGATTATGACAAACTAGCCAGGGATGGCCCAAAACAACAGGTGTAAAAGGTGAACGAAAAATTAAAAAAGAAATGGTTTCACTATGATTACCAGAAACAGTGAGGGTTAAAGGTAGCGTCTCACGCTGAATCCTGGGGAGAGGACTACCATCCAGGGCGAACAAGGCCGTGGGCTCCTTTAACTGTCTGAGAGGAATGTCATGTTCCCGAGCCCAGGTCTCGTCCATAAAACAGCCCTCCGCCCCAGAGTCTATTAAGGCACTGCAGGAAGCTGACGAACCGGTCCAGCGTAGATGGACCGACAAGGTAGTGCAGGATCTTGAAGGAGAGACAGGAGTAGTAGCGCTCACCAGTAGCCCTCCGCTTACTGACGAGCTCTGGCCTTTTACTGGACATGAAGTGACAAAATGACCAGCGGAACCGCAATAGAGACAGAGGCGGTTGGTGATTCTCCGTTCCCTCTCCTTAGTCGAGATGCGGATACCTCCCAGCTGCATGGGCTCAGCACCCGAGCCGGCAGAGGAAGATGGTAGTGATGCGGAGAGGGAGGCGACGGAGAGCGCGAGCTCCTTTCCACAAGCTCGGTGACGAAGATCAACCCGTCGCTCAATGCGAATAGCGAGTTCAATCAAGGAATCCACGCTGGAAGGAACCTCCCGGGAGAGAATCTCATCCTTTACCTCTGCGCGGAAACCCTCCAGAAGACGAGCGAGCAAGGCCGGCTCGTTCCAGCCACTGGAGACAGCAAGAGTGCGAAACTCAATAGAGTAGTCTGTTATGGATCGATTGCCTTGACATAGGGAAGACAGGGCCCTGGAAGCCTCCTCCCCAAAAACAGATCGATCAAAAACCCGTATCATCTCCTCCTTAAAGTCCTGATACTGGTTAGTACACTCAGCCCTTGCCTCCCAGATTGCCGTGCCCCACTCACGAGCCCGTCCAATAAGGAGAGATATGACGTAGGCGACACGAGCAGTGCTCCTGGAGTAAGTGTTGGGCTGGAGAGAAAACACAATATCACACTGGGTGAGGAACGAGCGGCATTCAGTGGGCTCCCCAGAGTAACACGGCGGGTTATTGATTCTGGGCTCCGGAGATTCGAAAGCCCTGGAAGTGGCCGGTGGATCGAGGCGGAGATGGTGAACCTGTTCTGTGAGGTTGGAGACTTGGGTGGCCAGGGTCTCAACGGCATGTCGAGCAGCAGACACTTCCTGCTCGTGTCTGCCTAGCATCGCTCCCTGGATCCCGACGGCTGAGTGGAGAGGATCCGAAGTCGCTGGGTCCATTCTTGGTCGGATTCTTCTGTTATGGTGAGTGAATGAGGACCCAAAAGCGAACTAACTTAAACAGAGCTTCTTTAATAACCAAACATAGGTAGGCTCAGATAGACCGGCAGATTCCGACAGGACAGGACAAGGTTACAGCAAACATGACGATAGTCTGGCTCAGGCATGAAACACAAAAACAAGAATCCGACAAGGACAGGAACAGAAACAGAGAGAGATATAGGGACCTAATCAGAGGGAAAAAGGGAACAGGTGGGAAACGGGGTGAATGGGTAGTCAGAGGAGACAAGGAACAGCTGGGGGAAAGCGGGGGAGAAAAGGTAACCTAACAACGACCAGCAGAGGGAGACAGGGTGAAGGGAAAGGACAGAGACAAGACACAACATGACAGTACATGACAAAAACAGAGATGCTTGTTCTATGTCCCAAGAAACAAAGAGATCTTCTGTTGAATCTGAAAATTCATCTTGATGGTTGTACAGTCGTCTCAAATAAAACTGTGAAGGACCTCGGCGTTACTCTGGACCCTGATCTCTTTTTTGACGAACATATCAAGACTGTTTCAAGGACAGCTTTTTTCCATCTACGTAACATTGCAAAAATCTGAAACTTTCTGTCCAAAACTGATGCAGAAAACTTTATCCATGCTTTTGTAACTTCTAGGTTAGACTACTGCAATGCTCTACTTTCCAGCTACCCAGATAAAGCACTAAATAAACTTCCGTTAGTGCTAAATACGGCTGCTACAATCCTGACTAGAACCAAAAAATCTGATCATATTACTCCAGTGCTAGCCTCCCTACACTGGTTTCCTGTTAAGGCAAGGGCTGATTTCAAGGTTTTACTGCTAACTTACAAAGCATTACATGGGCTTGCTTCTACCTATCCTTCCGATTTGGCCCTGCCGTACATGCCTACACGTACGCTACTGTCACAAGACACAGGCCTCCTAATTGTCCCTAGAATTTCTAAGAAAACAGCTGGAGGCTGGGCTTTCTCCTATAGAGCTCCATTTTTATGGAATGGTCTGCCTACCCATGTGAGAGACGCAGAATCGGTCTCAACCTTTAAGTCTTTACTGAAGACTCAACTCTTCAGTAGGTCATATGATTGACTATAGTCTGGCCCAGGAGTGTAAAGGTGAATGGAAAGGCTCTGGAGCAACGAACCGCCCTTGCTGCCTCTGCCTGGCCGGTTTCCCTCTCTCCACTGGGATTCTTTGCCTCTAACCCTATTACAGGGGCTGAGTCACTGACTTACTGGTGCTCTCCCATGCCGTCCCTAGGAGGGGTGCTTCACTTGAGTGGGTTGAGTCGCTGACGTGGTCTTCCTGTCTGGGTTGGCGACCCCCCTTGGGTTGTGCTGTGGCGTAGATATTTGTGGGCTATACTCGGCCTTGTCTCCGGATGGTAAGTTGATGGTTGAAGTGCTTTGGCAAAGTGGGTGGGGTTATATCCTGCCTGTTTGGCCCTGTCCGGGGGTATCATCGGATGGGGCCACAGTATCTCCTGACCCCTCCTGTCTCAGCCTCCAGTATTTTTGTTGCAGTAGTTTGTGTCGGGGGGCTAGGGTCAGTTTGTTATATCTGGAGTATTTCTCCTGTCTTATCCGGTGTCCTGTGTGAATTTAAGTATGCTCTCTCTAATTCTTTCTTTCTCTCTCTCTCTCTCTCTCTCTCTCTCTCTCTCTCTCTCTCTCTTTCTCTCTCGATCTCTCTCTCTCGGAGGATCTGAGCCCTAGGACCATGCATCAGGACTAGCTGGCCTGATGACTCCTTGCTGTCCCCAGTCCACCTGGCCGTGCTGCTGCTAAAGTTTCAACTGTTCTGCCTGCGCATATGGAACCCTGACCTGTTCACCGGACATGTTACCTGTCCCAGACCTGCTGTTTTCAACTCTCTAGAGACAGCAGGAGCGGTAGAGATACTCTTAATGATCGGCTATGAAAAGCCAACTGACATTTACTCCTGAGGTGCTGAGTTGTTGCACCCTCGACAACTACTGTGATTATTATTATTTGACCATGCTGGTCATTTATGAACATTTGAACATCTTGGCCATGTTCTGTTATAATCTCCACCCGGCACAGCCAGAAGAGGACTGGCCACCCCTCATAGCCTGGTTCCTTTCTAGGTTTCTTCGTAGGTTTTGGCCTTTCTAGGGAGTTTTTCCTAGCCACCGTGCTTCTACACCTGCATTGCTTGCTGTTTGGGGTCTTAGGCTGGGTTTCTGTACAGCACTTTGATATATCAGCTGATGTAAGAAGGGCTTTATAAATAAATGTGATTTGATTTTAAATTTGATTTACTATTAGTTAATGTATTTCCCTTGTTAGTCTTGTCTCTTTAGCCATATACTGTAGATTAATGATTCAAATATATTTTTCATCCACTTTCCCATTCAAAAAGATCCACCTTCCCTGCAAATTATTCTTGACTATTTGCACATGCAGGTTGACATTTTTTGTTAATAAATATCATTACACCTTTTGAGTTCCTTTGTCCATGACAGAAAATTATTTCACCACCCCATTGCCTTTTTCCACACAACTTAATCTCAGGATGTAGAGTGAGTTTCCTGTAAACAGTAAATGTTATATTCCTTTTCTTTTAGCCTCGTAAAGGCTGATCTTCTTTTTTTATAATCTGCTAAACTGTTACAATTATAACCGGCTATACTTATTTCACCCCTCACCATAACTAGATACTATTCTCAGTCTAAATTGATCATAATTTGTGCTTGTAAAGTTACTGCCATCAGAGGTATTATGAATGTCAAAATTAGATCTTTCAAATGTCTGATATTTAGAATTCAAGAAACAGGTTCTAGCTATATTTGTTTTGTTCCTTTGCCTGTTTGCCTGTGAACCAATGCCACAGATGTTAGAAAATTAAGTCAAGATATTATGTTTGTAGTAAATCAGCGTAGGTTGATGTGTATGATATTGGATGTGATTTAGTGAGAGTGTGTTACAATGTCTGTATAAGAGTAAGACTATAATCTGTGATGTCCAAGTATAAATGATAATGTCGGCTCAGGGACTTGATCTTGCAACCTTTCAGTTACTAACCCAATGCTCTAACCACTAGGGCTACGCTGCCGCCCCAGCTGTACCTGCCGTTGTAAGATCAAGCAGCGTTGTTTATCAATGCCTTAGATGGCAAACTTTTAACAATCCTTTCAAAAAGGAAATGCAGAAATCTAAAACATTTTATGTTTACTTTACCATACTTGTAAACGGTTAACCGTTATCATTAAGCTACTGAGAACCGTCGTCCTGACGGCGCTGATGAAAATACACAAGGAAATCATGTTATCAATACATTAAACAAAACAATCTACAGCTAGAGAGACATTTAACGTTTATATTAATCTATTCTTTGTTATTTATTATTTACAGTACATTTAATTTTGAGTTGTGTCTGAGATGATTTCCTTTGATTGTTTTCACCCTGAACCGGCCGACAGGATAAGAGAAATGTATTTTGTTGACAGAAACATATTTCTTCTCCCAGTGAAAACGGACACAAATGGACACAGCTCCCAAGGTAAAAGCTTGTTAAGAGGTAACGTGTCGTCACACAATGGATGTTATTTTATTTTGATGGAGGGGGGGGGATTGGTAAGGAAGATGCCTGTGGTTAGTCTTTAGGTAACTAATGATAGAAAGTAGATGGCTCAAGGCTGTTAAAAGTTTTAATGGCACAATGGTGAAAAGGTGCATTTAATTTCACTGTAGATGTGGTTTTCTTCCCCCTTCAATGTTCCCTCAGCGCTCAGCCTTCAGTTCTATCAAGGCCAAGCCTGCATGGTTAGAAGCCGGTTAAAAGCAGCACAAAAGCCTCACTGTATCAAGTAGGAACATTTAATTATCTGTTAAAGAGCAGAGGAGGAGAGCAACGTTTATTGAGGCAAACTGTCGCGTCCGGGGATATATGTTTGATAGATTTTCTGAAAGCTCGTATGAATGTAAGCTGTCTAGTATTCATGTCAGCACAATTGACAAGAACTAGAGTGGTTCCAAAGAGAGTCACAGAATGGTCTATCTGTTAAGGAGGCCTTCATGAGAAATACTATTAAGATCTTAGCCTGTCAATGGCCTTAGGCTCTCTCAATACTGGCCACAGTATGAACACGGTTACTGCAACAGGCCTTGAGTTTGTCCCAAATGGCACCCTGTCTTCCTCTCTAATGCACTACTTTTTGAGCAGGGCCTACCCCCTGTAGGGGTCTGCTCAAATAGAAATGCATTGTGTAGGGAATAGAGTGCCATTTGGGATGCATTGAGTGCCATTTGAAACGTAGATCTTGTCTCTTGAATGAAGTGAGACGATTCTACTACTCAAAATATATTATCTGACCTTTTCAGATTTCACATAAAGGATAATTGAGACTGATACTTTAACGTCCAGTATGAATGCAGACAATTTCAAATAATAATAATAATAATTCTCAAAAGCCAGAATCAATCGTTGTGAAACCTTGTTATAAATACTGTAGGAGTTTCACAGTTGGAATAATTTTATTCAATTGCACTGTATACAATATTTCAAGGGTATACTTTTCATTCAATTTCATACACAATGTAATGCCTAAAAGTTAACCTTTAACATTAGTGAAGCTATTGTAACTATTGTAACTAGTGTGACTATTGTAGCTATTGTAACTAGTGTGACTATTGTAGCTATTGTAACTAGTGTGACTATTGTAGCTATTGTAACTAGTGTAACTATTGTAACTAGTGTGACTATTGTAGCTATTGTAACTATTGTAACTATTGTAACTAGTGTGACTATTGTAGCTATTGTAACTAGTGTAACTATTGTAACTAGTGTGACTATTGTAGCTATTGTAACTAGTGTAACTATTGTAACTAGTGTGACTATTGTAGCTATTGCAACTATTGTAACTAGTGTAGCTTTGTAACTATTGTAACAAATGTAACTATTGTAGCTATTGTAACGAGTGTAACTATTGTAATGTCACGGTTTTCTTCCGTCGAAGGAGAGGAGGACCAAAATGCAGCGTGGTTAGAGTCCATGGTTTTTAATATGAGAAACTCAACATGAACACAATTACAAAAAAACAACAAACGTGAAAAAAACCTGAAACAGCCCTGTCTGGTGCAGCGAACACAAAGACAGGAAACAACCACCCACAGAATATGGCTGCCTAAATATGGTTCCCAATCAGAGACAACGATAGACAGCTGCCTCAAATTGAGAACCAATCTAGGCAACCATAGACATACAATATACCTAGAAAGGAGACAGCCCCATAAACATACAAAACCCCTAGACAAGATAAAACACATACATCACCCATGTCACACCCTGACCTAACCAAAATAACAAGGAAAACAAAAGAATACTAAGGTCAGGGTGTGACATGTAACTAGTATAACTATTGTAACTATTGTAACTAGTGTAGCTTTGTAACTATTGTAACTAGTGTAACTATTGTAACTAGTGTAGCTTTGTAACTATTGTAACAAATGTAACTAGTGTAGCTATTGTAACTAGTGTAGCTTTGTAACTATTGTAACAAATGTAACTATTGTAGCTATTGTAACTAGTGTAGCTTTGTAACTATTGTAACAAATGTAACTATTGTAGCTATTGTAACGAGTGTAACTATTGTAATGTCACGGTTTTCTTCCGTCGAAGGAGAGGAGGACCAAAATGCAGCGTGGTTAGAGTCCATGGTTTTTAATATGAGAAACTCAACATGAACACAATTACAAAAAAACAACAAACGTGAAAAAAACCTGAAACAGCCCTGTCTGGTGCAGCGAACACAAAGACAGGAAACAACCACCCACAGAATATGGCTGCCTAAATATGGTTCCCAATCAGAGACAACGATAGACAGCTGCCTCAAATTGAGAACCAATCTAGGCAACCATAGACATACAATATACCTAGAAAGGAGACAGCCCCATAAACATACAAAACCCCTAGACAAGATAAAACACATACATCACCCATGTCACACCCTGACCTAACCAAAATAACAAGGAAAACAAAAGAATACTAAGGTCAGGGTGTGACATGTAACTAGTATAACTATTGTAACTATTGTAACTAGTGTAGCTTTGTAACTATTGTAACTAGTGTAACTATTGTAACTAGTGTAACTATTGTAAAACGTGTAACTATTGTAACTATTGTAACTAGTGTAGCTTTGTAACTAGTGTAACTAGTGTAACTATTGTAACTATTGTAACTATTGTAACAAGTGTAACTATTGTAACTAGTGTAGCTTTGTAACTAGTGTAACTATTGTAACTATTGTAACTATTGTAACTAGTGTAACTATTGTAACTATTGTAACTATTGTAACTATTGTAACAAGTGTAACTATTGCAACTAGTGTAACTATTGTAACAAGTGTAACTATTGTAACTAGCGTAACTATTGTAACTAGTGTAACTATGGTGACTAGTGTAATTCGTGTAACTAGTGTTACTATTGTAACTAGTGTAACTAGAGTGACTAGTGTAATTAGTGTAACTATGGTAACTAGTGTAACTAGTGTAACTAGCGTAACTAGCGTAATTAGTGTAACTATTGTAACTAGTGTAACTATGGTGACTGGTGTAATTAGTGTAACTAGCCTAACTATTGTAACTAGTGTAACTATGGTGACTAGTGTAATTAGTGTAACTATGGTAACTAGTGTAACTAGCGTAACTAGTGTAACTGGTGTAACTAGTGTAACTATGGTGACTAGTGTAACTAGTGTAACTGGTGTAACTGCTAAATCACTCAAGTTAGAAAATGTAAACATAAAAATATAGTCAATGTCCAAAGTATTCATAGTGTCTTTTGGAAGTAACACATGGATTCTCATTGGATAAAATGTATTGTGTATTAATTAACTCTGTACATTTGGATGTGTAAAAATAAGAGTTAAAACAGGTAAAGGTACCATTGTATGTATCACGTTGTATCACGTTGTATCACCATTGTATCACAATGTATAATCATTCTATCACATTGTATCACCATTGTTGCACATTGTATTACCATTGTACGACCATTATATCACGCTGCATCGCCACTGTATCACTGTTGTATCACGGTGTATCACCGTTGTATCACCATTGTATCAAGTTGTATCACGGTGTATCACCGTTGTATCACCATTGTATCAAGTTGTATCACCATTGTATCACCATTGTATCAAGTTGTATAAAGTTGTATCACCGTTGTATCACTGTTGTATCACCATTGTATCAAGTTGTATCACCATTGTATCACCGCTGTATCACCGTTGTATCAACATTGTATCAAGTTGTATCACCATTGTATCACCGTTGTATCACCGTTGTATCACCATTGTATCAGGTTGTATCACCATTGTATCACCGTTGTATCACCATTGTATAAAGTTGTATCACCGTTGTATCACCATTGTATCACCATTGTATCACCGTTGTATCACCATTGTATCAAGTTGTATCACCATTGTATCACCGTTGTATAACCAACCGTTGTATCACCATTGTATCACCGTTGTATCACGTTGTATCACCGTTGTATCACCGTTGTATCACCATTGTATCACCATTGTATCAAGTTGTATAAAGTTGTATCACCGTTGTATCACCGTTGTATCACCGTTGTATCACGTTGTATCACGGTGTATCACGTTGTGTGTATTATTGTATGTGAAACACAATTGTATGTACATTGTTTGTGAAAGATGACTTGCAGGAAGGAGTACAGTACATAAAATAATATCTATACGTTTTGAAAGTGAAATAATTGTATGAATAGAGTATCTGGAAACTCTGCCTTACTAAGACAACATGGTTACAACACACTGATATATTAGCCCACTCGTTAACAAAAATTCCACACAGCAATGTGTTTATCACGTCTTTATGTTTTATGAATACGACCTTTAAGGACCATTCCAATCAATCAATAAGCAGGCAAGAGGCCTATTGGGATTATTTAAAACCACAGATGCTGAAAGTAGGGCACTGTTTATCCAAACAAACACAATCATTATTAATGAGAGAGCACAGTTAACCCAAATACATTTATTTCCCACACATTGGATTATTCTCCACAGTAACCACAGTGGTGGTATTTCCACTCTAACTGTCGTGGAATCATCATGCAGCATTCGACTGATTTGCACAACGTTAGGAATGTTTGTTAATTGATCTAAAGGAAAAGGTATAAGGAAATTCAGAAATTCAGTTATTGTTTTTAGACTAGGTTAGAAATTCACAGTATATAACTGTCTCGTGGGAAAATGGATGTAAAAAGAGTTATGTGTGCCAAAGACAATACGAAACACATTCACGATAAATTCTGGGGAATTTGAAAGGAATGACCGATGAATACTTGACACACTACTAGGCCTTTGACATTAGCCCCTAAAAGAGAACGACACGCAACATTTCCTTTGCACACATGGAGGGTTGTAGACTTTGGCTCTGAGGCCAATCGGTGAGAACTAGCAGACATTTTAGATTATTCATATATTTTGGGCTTTTTCCTTCTGGCCCATGTTTTGCATAAATCTTGTTGTCTGGCATGAGGAGGGAATAGACTGTCTTGTTGTCTGGCATGGGGAGGCGAGACACTGGCATGGGGAGGGAATAGACTGTCTTGTTGTCTGGCATGGGGAGGCGAGACACTGGCATGGGGAGGGAATAGACTGTCTTGTTGTCTGGCATGGGGAGGCGAGACACTGGCATGGGGAGGGAATAGACTGTCTTGTTCTGGCATGGGGAGGCGAGACACTGGCATGGGGAGGGAATAGACTGTCTTGTTCTGCCATGGGGAGGCGAGACACTGGCATGGGGAGGGAATAGACTGTCTTGTTGTCTGGCATGGGGAGGCGAGACACTGGCATGGGGAGGGAATAGACTGTCTTGTTGTCTGGCATGGGGAGGCGAGACACTGGCATGGGGAGGGAATAGACTGTCTTGTTCTGGCATGGGGAGGCGAGACACTGGCATGGGGAGGGAATAGACTGTCTTGTTGTCTGGCATGGGGAGGCGAGACACTGGCATGAGGAGGGAATAGACTGTCTTGTTGTCTGGCATGGGGAGGCGAGACACTGGCATGGGGAGGGAATAGACTGTCTTGTTGTCTGGCATGGGGAGGCGAGACACTGGCATGGGGAGGGAATAGACTGTCTTGTTCTGGCATGGGGAGGCGAGACACTGGCATGGAGAGGGAATAGACTGTCTTGTTCTGGCATGGGGAGGCGAGACACTGGCAAGGGGAGGGAATAGACTGTCTTGTTCTGGCATGGGGAGGCGAGACACTGGCATGGGGAGGGAAGAGACTGGCATGGGGAGGGAAGAGACTGGCATGGCGAGGGAAGAGAGTGGCATGGGGAGACAAGAGACTGGCATGGGTATGGAGGAGACTGGCATGGGGAGACAAGAGACTGGCATGGTGAGGCAAAACAGGGCCTACAAACAGGTAGCTAGGGCCTACAAACAGCTAGCTAGGGCCTACAGACAGGTAGCTAGGGCCTACAGACAGGTAGCTAGGGCCTACAGACAGGTAGCTGGGGCCTACAGACAGGTAGATAGGGCCTACAAACTGCTAGCTATGGCCTACAGACAGGTAGCTAGGCCCTACAGACAGGTAGCTAGGGCCTACAGACAGGTAGCTAGGGCCTACAGACAGGTGCCCTCTTTATGATTGTCTTGGTGTGCTTGGACCATGTTAGTTTGTTGGTGATGTGGACACCAACAAACTTGAATCTCTGGGGGCATGCTCGGTTTTCTTTTTCCTGTAGTCCACAATCATCTCCTTAGTCTTGATCACGTTGAGGGAGAGGTTGTTGTCCTGGCACCACACGGCCAGGTCTCTGACCTCCTCCCTGTAGGCTGTCTCGTCGTTGTCGGTGATCAGGCCTACCACTGTTGTGTCATCTGCAAACTCAATGATGGTGTTGGTGTGGTGACTGGCTGTGCACTCGTGAGTGAACAGGGAATACAGGAGGGGACTGAGCACGCACCCCAGAAGGGCCCCTTTGTTGAGGATCAGCGTGGCGGATGTGTTGTTACCTACCCTTACCACCTGAGGGCGGCCCATCAGGAAGTCCAGGATCCAGTTGCAGAGGGAGGTGTTTAGTCCCAGGATCCTTAGCCTATTGATGAGCTTTGAGCGAACTACAGTGTTGAACGCTGAACTGTAGTCGATGAATAGCATGACCCGTTATTTAATGCCAACATTGTTTCAAGCAAACGACCACAGTCCCAGTGCCCAAGAACGCCAAGGTAACCTGCCTAAATGACTATTGCCACATAGCATTCACATCTACAGCCATGAAATGCTTTAAAAGGCATTCATGCGTGGCCTCCCTCAACTCAAACACCAAATCAAATCACATTTGATTGGTCACATACATATGGTTAGCAGATGTTAATGCGAGTGTAGCGAAATACTTGTGCTTCTAGTTCCAACAGTACAGTAATATCTAACAAGTAATCTAACAATTTCACAACAACTATCTAATACACACAAATGTAAAGGAATGAATAAGAATATGTACATATGAATATATGGATGAGCGATGGCCACGCAGTATAGGCAAGATGCAGTAGATGGTATAGAGTACAGTATATTATGAGACTTTCCAAATATGACCATTACCATTTCTGGAATCAAGAGGGAATAAGTGTGACAAATTCTTCCAACCATCCCTAGTTTTTCAACTGGAATTTCTGCAGGAGATAAAAACAGATCCAACCGAGGCTGACTTTTAACCCACCTGTAGATCAGTGGCGGTCTGTGCCGTTTAAGATGAGGGAGGATGATTTTAAAAATGTATTTCTTATTTCTTATATGAGATGAGTAATGTACGGTATGTAATCATTCTGTAAAGTGGCATTGTTTAAAGTGACTAGTGATACATTTATTACGTCCAATTATTAATTGGACCACCATCAAGTTTGCTGATGGCACGACCGTGGTAGGACTGATCACTGATGACGATGAGGCAGTTTATAGGGAGGAGGTCAGAGACCTGGCAGTGTGGTGCCAAGATAACAACCTCTCCCTCAACGTCAGAAAGACAAAGGAGTTGATCGTGGACTACAGGAAACGGAAGGGCGAGCGCGTCTCCAGTCTCATCGACGGGGCTGTTGTGGAGCAGGTGAAGAACGTCAAGTTCCTTGGTGTCCACACCACGAAGGAATTAACATGGTCCACAGACACCCACACAGTTATGAAGAGGGTATTACAGTGCCTTTTCCCCTCGGGAGGCTGAAAAGATTTGGCACGGGCCCTCAGATCCTCAAAAAGTTCTACAGCTGCACCATTGAGAGCATGTTGACGGGATGCATCACCGCTTAGTATGGCAAATGCAAGGCACCCGACTGCAAGGCACTACAGAGGATGGTGAGTACGGCCCAGTACATCACTCTGGCCGAGCTTCCTACTGCCTCTATACCAGGCGGTGTGCAAAAGGATGGCCTAAAAAATTGTCAAAGACTCCAGCCACCCAAGCCATAGACTTGTACCTTTGCTATCGCATGGCAAGCGGTACCAGTGCACCAAGTCTGGAACCAACAGGACCCTGAACAGCTTCTACCCCCAAGCCATAAGACTGCTAAACAAGACTGCTAAATAGCTAATCAAATGGCTACCTGCTGCTGCTACTGTGTATTAGCTATCCTGTTGCCTAGTCACTTTAGACTAACAGTCTACCTATATGTACATATCTACCTCAATTAACTCATACCCCTGCATAATGTTATTACCTTGTACTCCCTGTAAATTCTGTATATGTTTTATTTATTTATTTATATTTATTTTTTAATTAAACTTTATTTAACTAGGCAAGTCAGTGAAGAACAAATTCATATTTACAGTGATGGACTAGGAACAGTGGGTTAACTGCCTTGTTCAGGGGCTACCTGCCGTACGACTCCAAAACTATAGCCATGTTATTACCTGGTACGTCCTGTATTTAACCATGTTATTATCTGGTACTTCCTGTATGTACCCATGTTATTACCAGGTACTTCCTGTATAAAGCAATGGTATTACCTGGTACTTCCTGTATACAGCCTTGTTATTACCATGTACTTCCTGTATATAGCAAAGTTATTACCTGGTACTTCCTGTATATAGCCATGTTATTACCTGGTTCTTAGTGTATGTACCCATGTTATTACCTGGTACTTCCTCTATATAGCCATGTTATTACCTGGTACTCCCTGTATATAGCCATGATATTACCTGGTACTCCTTGTATATAGCCATGTTTATAACTGGTACAACTTGTATATTGCCTTGTTATTACCTAGTACTTCCTGTATATAGCCATGTTATTACCTGGTACTCCTTGTATATAGCCATGTTTATAACTGGTACAACTTGTATATTGCCTTGTTATTACCTAGTACTTCCTGTATATAGCCATGTTATTACCTGGTACTTCCTGTATATAGTCATGTTATTACCTGGTACTTCCTGTATATAGCCATGTTATTACCTGGTACTCCCATGTTATTACCTGGTACTTCCTGTTTATAGCCAAGTTATTACCTGGTACTTCCTGTTTATAACAATGTTATTACATGGTACTTCCTGTATATAGCCATGTTATTACATGGTACTTCCTGTAAAAAGCCATGTTACTTTTACATCGTCATTGATATTCTATATTCACTGCGTATTTATTACTCGTGTCACTATTTATTGTTGAAAAAGGACCCTTAATAAATAAGAATGTCACTGTTAGTCTACATCTATTGTTTACAAAGCATGTGACAAAAAACATTTGATTTGATTTGATTTTGTATTGATTTGATAAAAGCTAGTTCTCTGTAAGATATGAGGTGATTGGTGTAACGGTCAGATGGGTGTAGCTTATGGAATGAAGCGGGGAAAAGCCAAACAATTTTAGATAAATTAATTCACGTAGGCTAAATAACATGGGGGTGCCTTGACAATAGTGTACAGTAAGTATCATATTTCCAATCATTGCCATTTCTAGTCTGCCCGAACTCTTTGTGTGAGTTGTATGTCAGAGAGGCAGACACTGATACTGCCTACTGCTGAAACAAGCTCGAAACAAGCTCCGACGTTCACTCAACTTGTTTGCCGACCTGCGGGGGTTAATTCCCAGCAGCTATGCAGCACTCGCTCCACTCTGCACTGAGGCCAAACTAGTGGAGTCCATTAAGTCATAGAGATTAAAAGCCTGATGCCTCCACTCACATTCACCCCCTACACTCCCCTCCACTCCTCCACCCATCTACTCGGTATTACACTTCCAAAGCAGAGAGGTGATTGATGAGAAGCATCAGGCTGACTGGAATCTCCTTTTTCATTAAAGCCCTCCGGGTTCGTCTCAAATGGCACCCTATTCCCTAAATAGTGCACTACTTTTGACCAGAGTCCTACGAGCCCTAAAGGCCCGGGTCAAAAGTATTGTACTATATAGGGAAAGGGGTGCCACTTGGTACACCGCCTAACACGACATCCTGCCGGCTTCAACCCCACCCATAGAGGAAAAAGAGAGAGGGAGAAGAGGGAGAAGGGGGGGGATACAGAGAATTTCAAAGGAGATAAGTGCTAACATATCTACCTTGTAGCCTACATTAATCTCTGGTTAAATTAATTTTCATACACAATTATATATTCATTGGGTAGAGGAGAGAAAACAACCCCTGTGTGTGATGGAGGTGTGGACATCTCTCTCTCTCTCTCTCTCTCTCTCTCTCTCTCTCTCTCTCTCTCTCTCTCTCTCTCTCTCTCTCTCTCTCTCTCTCTCTCTCTCTCTCTCTCTCTCTCTCTCTCTCTCTCTCTCTCTCTCTCTCTCTCTCTCTCTCTCTCTCTCTCTCTCTCTCTCTCTCTCTCTCTCTCTCTCTCTCTCTCTCTCTCTCTCTCTCTCTCTCTCTCTCTCTCTCTATGCCCCCCCCTCTCTTTAATCTTCATACTCAGTGAGCCCCTCTCTCTCTGAGTGACTCGGGAGACTGTGTGGATTAATGGTCCCAAGGGGAAAATATTTTGAAACTGAGTCCTATCGTAAACCACAGAGACTCACTCAGGGCCTGGTATAGAGACAGACTCACTCAGGGCCTGGTATAGAGACAGACTCACTCAGGGCCTGGTATAGAGACAGACTCACTCAGGGCCTGGTATAGATACAGAAACTCAATCAGGGCCTGGTATAGAGACAGACTCACTCAGGGCCTGGTATACAGACAGAGACTCACTCAGGGCCTGGTATAGAGACAGGGACTCACTCAGGGCCTGGTATAGAGACAGACTCACTCAGGGCCTGGTATAGAGACAGAGACTCACTCAGGGCCTGGTATAGAGACAGAGACTCACTCAGGGCCTGGTATAGATACAGAGACTCAATCAGGGCCTGGTATAGATACAGAGACTCACTCAGGGCCTGGTATAGATACAGAGACTCAATCAGGGCCTGGTATAGATACAGAGACTCAATCAGGGCCTGGTATAGATACAGAGACTCACTCAGGGCCTGGTATATAGAAACAGACTCATTCATGTCCTGGTATATAGAAACAGACTCATTCAGGTCCTGGTATAGAGACAGACTCACTCAGGGCCTGGTATAGAGACAGGGACTCACTCAGGGCCTGGTATAGAGACAGACTTACTCAGGGCCTGGTATAGAGACAGACTCACTCAAGGCCTGGTATAGAGACAGACTCACTCAGGGTCTGGTATAGAGACAGACTCACTCAGGGCCTGGTATAGAGACAGACTCACTCAGGGCCTGGTATAGAGACAGACTCACTCAGGGCCTGGTATAGAGACAGGGACTCACTCAGGGCCTGGTATAGAGACAGACTCACTCAGGGCCTGGTATAGAGACAGACTCACTCAGGGCCTGGTATAGAGACAGACTCACTCAGGGCCTGGTATAGAGACAGACTCACTCAGGGCCTGGTATAGAGACAGACTCACTCAGGGCCTGGTATAGAGACAGACTCACTCAGGGCCTGGTATAGAGACAGAGACTCACTCAGGGCCTGGTAGAGAGACAGACTCACTCAGGGCCTGGTATAGAGACAGACTCACTCAGGGCCTGGTATAGAGACAGACTCACTCAGGGCCTGGTATAGAGACAGACTCACTCAGGGCCTGGTATAGAGACAGAGACTCACTCAGGGCCTGGTATAGATACAGAGACTCATTCAGGGCCTGGTATATAGAAACAGACTCATTCAGGTCCTGGTATAGAGACAGACTCACTCAGGGCCTGGTATAGAGACAGACTCACTCAGGGCCTGGTATAGAGACAGAGACTCACTCAGGGCCTGGTATAGAGACAGACTCACTCAGGGCCTGGTATATAGAAACAGACTCATTCAGGTCCTGGTATAGAGACAGACTCACTCAGGGCCTGGTATAGAGACAGACTCAACCAGGGCCTGGTATATAGACAGACTCAACCAGGGCCTGGTATAGAGACAGACTCACTCAGGGCCTGGTATAGAGACAGACTCACTCAGGGCCTGGTATAGAGACAGAGACTCACTCAGGGCCTGGTATAGATACAGAGACTCAATCAGGGCCTGGTATAGCTACAGACTCACTCAGGGCCTGGTTTAGAGACAGACTCACTCAGGCCTGGTATATAGAAACAGACTCATTCAGGTCCTGGTATAGAGACAGACTCACTCAGGGCCTGGCATAGAGACAGACTCACTCAGGGCCTGGTATAGAGACAGACTCATTCAGGGCCTGGTATATAGAAAGATACTCTAGAGAGCATGGCGAGATATATATATATATATCTACTCATTCAGGGCCTGGTATATAGAAAGATACTCTAGAGAGCATGGCGAGATATATATATATATCTACTCATTCAGGGCCTGGTATAGAGACAGATACTCTAGAGAGCATGGCGAGATATATATATATATCTACTCACTCAGGGCCTGGTATAGAGACAGATACTCTAGAGAGCATGGCGAGATATATATATATATCTACTCATTCAGGGCCTGGTATAGAGACAGATACTCTAGAGAGCATGGCGAGATATATATATATATCTACTCATTCAGGGCCTGGTATAGAGACAGATACTCTAGAGAGCATGGCGAGATATATATATATATCTACTCATTCAGGGCCTGGTATAGAGACAGATACTCTAGAGAGCATGGTGAGATATATATATATATCTACTCATTCAGGGCCTGGTATAGAGACATATACTCTAGAGAGCATGGTGAGATATATATATATATCTACTCATTCAGGGCCTGGTATAGAGACAGATACTCTAGAGAGCATGGCGAGATATATATATATATCTACTCATTCAGGGCCTGGTATAGAGACAGATACTCTAGAGAGCATGGTGAGATATATATATATATCTACTCATTCAGGGCCTGGTATAGAGACATATACTCTAGAGAGCATGGTGAGATATATATATATATATATATCTACTCATTCAGGGCCTGGTATAGAGACAGACTCACTCAGGGCCTGGTATATAGACAGACTCACTCAGGGCCTGGTATAGAGACAGACTCAACCAGGGCCTGGTATAGAGACAGATACTCTAGAGAGCATGGCGAGATATATCTATATATCTACTCATTCAGGGCCTGGTATAGAGACAGACTCACTTAGGGCCTGGTATAGAGACAGACTCAACCAGGGCCTGGTATATAGAAAGATACTCTAGAGAGCATGGCGAGATATATATATATATATCTACTCATTCAGGGCCTGGTATAGAGACAGATACTCTAGAGAGCATAGCGAGATATATATATATATCTACTCATTCAGGGCCTGGTATAGAGACAGATACTCTAGAGAGCATGGCGAGATATATATGTATATCTACTCATTCAGGGCCTGGTATAGAGACAGATACTCTAGAGAGCATGGTGAGATATATATATATATCTACTCATTCAGGGCCTGGTATAGGGACAGATACTCTAGAGAGCATGGTGAGATATATATATATATCTACTCATTCAGGACCTGGTATAGAGACAGACTCAACCAGGGTCTGGTATAGAGACAGATACTCTAGAGAGCATGGTGAGATATATATATATATCTACTCATTCAGGGCCTGGTATAGAGACAGACTCAACCAGGTCCTGGTATAGAGACAGACTCACTCAGGGCCTGGTATAGAGACAGAATCAACCAGGGCCTGGTATATAGACAGACTCACTCAGGCCTGGTATAGACACAGTCTCAACCAGGGCCTGGTGTAGAGACAGATACTCTAGAGAGCATGGTGAGATATATATATATATCTACTCATTCAGGGCCTGGTATAGAGACAGATACTCTAGAGAGCATGGTGAGATATATATATATATCTACTCATTCAGGGCCTGGTATAGAGACAGATACTCTAGAGAGCATGGCGAGATATATATATATATATCTACTCATTCAGGGCCTGGTATAGAGACAGATACTCTAGAGAGCATGGTGAGATATATATATATATCTACTCATTCAGGGTCTGGTATATAGACAGACTCACTCAGGCCTGGTATAGACACAGTCTCAACCAGGGCCTGGTATAGAGACAGATACTCTAGAGAGCATGGTGAGATATATATATATATATCTACTCATTCAGGGCCTGGTATATAGACAGACTCACTCAGGCCTGGTATAGACACAGTCTCAACCAGGGCCTGGTATAGAGACAGATACTCTAGAGAGCATGGTGAGATATATATATATATCTACTCATTCAGGGCCTGGTATAGAGACAGATACTCTAGAGAGCATGGCGAGATATATATAGATATCTACTCATTCAGGGCATGGTATATAGACAGACTCAACCAGGGCCTGGTATATAGACAGACTCACTCAGGGCCTGGTATATAGAAACAGACTCATTCAGGTCCTGGTATAGAGACAGACTCACTCAGGGCCTGGTATAGAGACAGACTCACTCAGGGCCTGGTATAGAGACAGACTCACTCAGGGCCTGGTATAGAGACAGACTCACTCAGGGCCTGGTATAGAGACAGACTCACTCAGGGCCTGGTATAGATACAGAAACTCAATCAGGGCCTGGTATAGAGACAGACTCACTCAGGGCCTGGTATACAGACAGAGACTCACTCAGGGCCTGGTATAGAGACAGAGACTCACTCAGGGCCTGGTATAGAGACAGACTCACTCAGGGCCTGGTATAGAGACAGAGACTCACTCAGGGCCTGGTATAGAGACAGACTCACTCAGGGCCTGGTATAGAGACAGACTCACTCAGGGCCTGGTATAGAGACAGACTCACTCAGGGCCTGGTATAGAGACAGACTCACTCAGGGCCTGGTATAGAGACAGAGACTCACTCAGGGCCTGGTATAGAGACAGACTCACTCAGGGCCTGGTATATAGAAACAGACTCATTCAGGTCCTGGTATAGAGACAGACTCACTCAGGGCCTGGTATAGAGACAGACTCAACCAGGGCCTGGTATATAGACAGACTCAACCAGGGCCTGGTATAGAGACAGACTCACTCAGGGCCTGGTATAGAGACAGACTCACTCAGGGCCTGGTATAGAGACAGAGACTCACTCAGGGCCTGGTATAGATACAGAGACTCAATCAGGGCCTGGTATAGCTACAGACTCACTCAGGGCCTGGTATAGCGACAGACTCACTCAGGCCTGGTATATAGAAACAGACTCATTCAGGTCCTGGTATAGAGACAGACTCACTCAGGGCCTGGCATAGAGACAGACTCACTCAGGGCCTGGTATAGAGACAGACTCATTCAGGGCCTGGTATATAGAAAGATACTCTAGAGAGCATGGCGAGATATATATATATATCTACTCATTCAGGGCCTGGTATAGAGACAGATACTCTAGAGAGCATGGCGAGATATATATATATATCTACTCACTCAGTAGCCTGGTATAGAGACAGATACTCTAGAGAGCATGGCGAGATATATATATATATCTACTCATTCAGGGCCTGGTATAGAGACAGATACTCTAGAGAGCATGGCGAGATATATATATATATCTACTCACTCAGGGCCTGGTATAGAGACAGATACTCTAGAGAGCATGGCGAGATATATATATATATCTACTCATTCAGGTCCTGGTATAGAGACAGACTCACTCAGGGCCTGGTATAGAGACAGACTCACTCAGGGCCTGGTATAGAGACAGAGACTCACTCAGGGCCTGGTATAGAGACAGATACTCTAGAGAGCATGGCGAGATATATATATATATCTACTCATTCAGGTCCTGGTATAGAGACAGACTCACTCAGGGCCTGGTATAGAGACAGACTCACTCAGGGCCTGGTATAGAGACAGAGACTCACTCAGGGCCTGGTATAGAGACAGACTCACTCAGGGCCTGGTATATAGAAACAGACTCATTCAGGTCCTGGTATAGAGACAGACTCACTCAGGGCCTGGTATAGAGACAGACTCAACCAGGGCCTGGTATATAGACAGACTCAACCAGGGCCTGGTATAGAGACAGACTCACTCAGGGCCTGGTATAGAGACAGACTCACTCAGGGCCTGGTATAGAGACAGAGACTCACTCAGGGCCTGGTATAGATACAGAGACTCAATCAGGGCCTGGTATAGCTACAGACTCACTCAGGGCCTGGTATAGAGACAGACTCACTCAGGCCTGGTATATAGAAACAGACTCATTCAGGTCCTGGTATAGAGACAGACTCACTCAGGGCCTGGCATAGAGACAGACTCACTCAGGGCCTGGTATAGAGACAGACTCATTCAGGGCCTGGTATATAGAAAGATACTCTAGAGAGCATGGCGAGATATATATATATATATCTACTCATTCAGGGCCTGGTATATAGAAAGATACTCTAGAGAGCATGGCGAGATATATATATATATCTACTCATTCAGGGCCTGGTATAGAGACAGATACTCTAGAGAGCATGGCGAGATATATATATATATCTACTCACTCAGGGCCTGGTATAGAGACAGATACTCTAGAGAGCATGGCGAGATATATATATATATCTACTCATTCAGGGCCTGGTATAGAGACAGATACTCTAGAGAGCATGGTGAGATATATACAGTGCCTTGCGAAAGTATTCGGCCCCCTTGAACTTTGCGACCTTTTGCCACATTTCAGGCTTCAAACATAAAGATATAAAACTGTATTTTTTTGTGAAGAATCAACAACAAGTGGGACACAATCATGAAGTGGAACGACATTTATTGGATATTTCAAACTTTTTTAACAAATCAAAAACTGAAAAATTGGGCGTGCAAAATTATTCAGCCCCCTTAAGTTAATACTTTGTAGCGCCACCTTTTGCTGCGATTACAGCTGTAAGTCGCTTGGGGTATGTCTCTATCAGTTTTGCACATTGAGAGACTGACATTTTTTCCCATTCCTCCTTGCAAAACAGCTCGAGCTCAGTGAGGTTGGATGGAGAGCATTTGTGAACAGCAGTTTTCAGTTCTTTCCACAGATTCTCGATTGGATTCAGGTCTGGACTTTGACTTGGCCATTCTAACACCTGGATATGTTTATTTTTGAACCATTCCATTGTAGATTTTGCTTTATGTTTTGGATCATTGTCTTGTTGGAAGACAAATCTCCATCCCAGTCTCAGGTCTTTTGCAGACTCCATCAGGTTTTCTTCCAGAATGGTCCTGTATTTGGCTCCATCCATCTTCCCATCAATTTTAACCATCTTCCCTGTCCCTGCTGAAGAAAAGCAGACCCAAACCATGATGCTGCCACCACCATGTTTGACAGTGTTCAGGGTGATGAGCTGTGTTGCTTTTACGCCAAACATAACGTTTTGCATTGTTGCCAAAAAGTTCAATTTTGGTTTCATCTGACCAGAGCACCTTCTTCCACATGTTTGGTGTGTCTCCCAGGTGGCTGGTGGCAAACTTCAAATGACACTTTTTATGGATATCTTTAAGAAAGGGCTTTCTTCTTGCCACTCTTCCATAAAGGCCAGATTTGTGCAATATACAACAGATTGTTGTCCTATGGACAGTCTCCCACCTCAGCTGTAGATCTCTGCAGTTCATCCAGAGTGATCATGGGCCTCTTGGCTGCATCTCTGATCAGTCTTCTCCTTGTATGAGCTGAAAGTTTAGAGGGACGGCCAGGTCTTGGTAGATTTGCAGTGGTCTGATACTCCTTCCATTTCAATATTATCGCTTGCACAGTGCTCCTTGGGATGTTTAAAGCTTGGGAAATATTTTTGTATCCAAATCCGGCTTTAAACTTCTTCACAACAGTATCTCGGACCTGCCTGGTGTGTTCCTTGTTCTTCATGATGCTCTCTGCGCTTTTAACGGACCTCTGAGACTATCACAGTGCAGGTGCATTTATACGGAGACTTGATTACACACAGGTGGATTGTATTTATCATCATTAGTCATTTAGGTCAACATTGGATCATTCAGAGATCCTCACTGAACTTCTGGAGAGAGTTTGCTGCACTGAAAGTAAAGGGGCTGAATAATTTTGCACGCCCAATTTTTCAGTTTTTGATTTGTTAAAAAAGTTTTAAATATCCAATAAATGTCGTTCCACTTCATGATTGTGTCCCACTTGTTGTTGATTCTTCACAAAAAAATACAGTTTTATATCTTTATGTATGAAGCCTGAAATGTGACAAAAGGTCGCAAAGTTCAAGGGGGCCGAATACTTTCGCAAGGCACTGTATATATATCTACTCATTCAGGGCCTGGTATAGAGACATATACTCTAGAGAGCATGGTGAGATATATATATATATATATATCTACTCATTCAGGGCCTGGTATAGAGACAGACTCACTCAGGGCCTGGTATATAGACAGACTCACTCAGGGCCTGGTATAGAGACAGACTCAACCAGGGCCTGGTATAGAGACAGATACTCTAGAGAGCATGGCGAGATATATCTATATATCTACTCATTCAGGGCCTGGTATAGAGACAGACTCACTTAGGGCCTGGTATAGAGACAGACTCAACCAGGGCCTGGTATATAGAAAGATACTCTAGAGAGCATGGCGAGATATATATATATATATCTACTCATTCAGGGCCTGGTATAGAGACAGATACTCTAGAGAGCATAGCGAGATATATATATATATCTACTCATTCAGGGCCTGGTATAGAGACAGATACTCTAGAGAGCATGGCGAGATATATATATATATCTACTCATTCAGGGCCTGGTATAGAGACAGACTCAACCAGGTCCTGGTATAGAGACAGACTCACTCAGGGCCTGGTATAGAGACAGAATCAACCAGGGCCTGGTATATAGACAGACTCACTCAGGCCTGGTATAGACACAGTCTCAACCAGGGCCTGGTATAGAGACAGATACTCTAGAGAGCATGGTGAGATATATATATATATATCTACTCATTCAGGGCCTGGTATATAGACAGACTCACTCAGGCCTGGTATAGACACAGTCTCAACCAGGGCCTGGTATAGAGACAGATACTCTAGAGAGCATGGTGAGATATATATATATATCTACTCATTCAGGGCCTGGTATAGAGACAGATACTCTAGAGAGCATGGCGAGATATATTTATATATCTACTCATTCAGGGCCTGGTATAGAGACAGATACTCTAGAGAGCATGGTGAGATATATATATATATCTACTCATTCAGGGCCTGGTATAGAGACAGATACTCTAGAGAGCATGGTGAGATATATATATATATCTACTCATTCAGGGCCTGGTATAGACACAGTCTCAACCAGGGTCTGGTATATAGACAGACTCAACCAGGGCCTGGTATATAGACAGACTCTCTCAGGGCCTGGTATAGAGACAGATACTCTAGAGAGCATGGTGAGATATATATATATATCTACTCATTCAGGGCCTGGTATAGAGACAGATACTCTAGAGAGCAAGGCGAGATATATATATATATATCTACTCATTCAGGGCCTGGTATAGAGACAGATACTCTAGAGAGCATGGTGAGATATATATATATATCTACTCACTCAGGGCCTGGTATAGAGACAGATACTCTAGAGAGCATGGTGAGATATATATATATATCTACTCATTCAGGGCCTGGTATAGAGACAGATACTCTAGAGAGCATGGCGAGATATATATAGATATCTACTCATTCAGGGCCTGGTATAGAGACAGACTCAACCAGGGCCTGGTATATAGACAGACTCTCTCAGGGCCTGGTATAGAGACAGATACTCTAGAGAGCATGGTGAGATATATATATATATCTACTCATTCAGGGCCTGGTATAGAGACAGATACTCTAGAGAGCATGGTGAGATATATATATATATCTACTCATTCAGGGCCTGGTATAGAGACAGATACTCTAGAGAGCATGGTGAGATATATATATATATCTACTCATTCAGGGCCTGGTATAGAGACAGATACTCTAGAGAGCATGGTGAGATATATATATATATCTACTCACTCAGGGCCTGGTATAGAGACAGATACTCTAGAGAGCATGGTGAGATATATATATATATCTACTCATTCAGGGCCTGGTATAGAGACAGATACTCTAGAGAGCATGGTGAGATATATATATATATCTACTCATTCAGGGCCTGGTATAGAGACAGATACTCTAGAGAGCATGGCGAGATATATATATATATCTACTCATTCAGGGCCTGGTATAGAGACAGACTCAACCAGGGCCTGGTATAGAGACAGATACTCTAGAGAGCATGGTGAGATATATATATATATCTACTCATTCAGGGCCTGGTATAGAGACAGATACTCTAGAGAGCATGGCGAGATATATATATATATCTACTCATTCAGGGCCTGGTATAGAGACAGATACTCTAGAGAGCATGGCGAGATATATATATATATCTACTCATTCAGGGCCTGGTATAGAGACAGACTCAACCAGGGCCTGGTATATAGACAGACTCTCTCAGGGCCTGGTATAGAGACAGACTCAACCAGGGCCTGGTATAGAGACAGACTCACTCAGGGCCTTGTATAGAGACAGACTCAACCAGGGCCTGGTATATAGACAGACTCACTCAGGGCCTGGTATAGAGACAGACTCAACCAGGGCCTGGTATAGAGACAGACTCATTCAGGGCCTGGTATAGATACAGACTCAACCAGGGCCTGGTATAGAGACAGATACTCTAGAGAGCATGGTGAGATATATATATATATCTACTCATTCAGGGCCTGGTATAGAGAGAGACTCAACCAGGGCCTGGTATAGAGACAGATACTCTAGAGAGCATGGCGAGATATATATATATATCTACTCATTCAGGGCCTGGTATAGAGAGAGACTCAACCAGGGCCTGGTATAGAGACAGATACTCTAGAGAGCATGGCGAGATATATATATATATCTACTCACTCAGGGCCTGGTATAGAGACAGATACTCTAGAGAGCATGGCGAGATATATATATATATCTACTCATTCAGGGCCTGGTATATAGACAGATACTCTAGAGAGCATGGTGAGATATATATATATATATCTACTCATTCAGGACCTGGTATAGAGACAGATACTCTAGAGAGCATGGTGAGATATATATATATATCTACTCATTCAGGGCCTGGTATAGAGACAGATACTCTAGAGAGCATGGCGAGATATATATATATATATCTACTCATTCAGGGCCTGGTATAGAGACAGATACTCTAGAGAGCATGGCGAGATATATATATATATCTACTCATTCAGGGCCTGGTATAGAGACAGATACTCTAGAGAGCATGGTGAGATATATATATATATCTACTCATTCAGGGTCTGGTATAGAGACAGATACTCTAGAGAGCATGGCGAGATATATATATATATATCTACTCATTCAGGGCCTGGTATAGAGACAGATACTCTAGAGAGCATGGCGAGATATATATATATATCTACTCATTCAGGGCCTGGTATAGAGACAGATACTCTAGAGAGCATGGTGAGATATATATATATATCTACTCATTCAGGGTCTGGTATAGAGACAGATACTCTAGAGAGCATGGTGAGATATATATATATATCTACTCATTCAGGGCCTGGTATAGAGACAGATACTCTAGAGAGCATGGCGAGATATATATATATATCTACTCATTCAGGGCCTGGTATAGAGACAGATACTCTAGAGAGCATGGTGAGATATATATATATATCTTCTCATTCAGGGCCTGGTATAGAGACAGATACTCTAGAGAGCATGGTGAGATATATATATATATATCTACTCATTCAGGGCCTGGTATAGAGACAGATACTCTAGAGAGCATGGTGAGATATATATATATATCTACTCATTCAGGGCCTGGTATAGAGACAGATACTCTAGAGAGCAAGGCGAGATATATACATATATCTACTCATTCAGGGCCTGGTATAGAGACAGATACTCTAGAGAGCATGGCGAGATATATATAGATATCTACTCATTCAGGGCCTGGTATAGAGACAGATACTCTAGAGAGCATGGTGAGATATATATATATATCTACTCATTCAGGGCCTGGTATAGAGACAGATACTCTAGAGATTATGGCGAGATATATATATATATCTACTCATTCAGGGCCTGGTATAGAGACAGATACTCTAGAGAGCAAGGCGAGATATATACATATATCTACTCATTCAGGGCCTGGTATAGAGACAGATACTCTAGAGAGCATGGCGAGATATATATAGATATCTACTCATTCAGGGCCTGGTATAGAGACAGATACTCTAGAGAGCATGGTGAGATATATATATATATCTACTCATTCAGGGCCTGGTATAGAGACAGATACTCTAGAGAGCATGGCGAGATATATATATATATCTACTCATTCAGGGCCTGGTATAGAGACAGATACTCTAGAGAGCATGGCGAGATATATATATATATCTACTCATTCAGGGCCTGGTATAGAGACAGACTCAACCAGGGCCTGGTATATAGACAGACTCTCTCAGGGCCTGGTATAGAGACAGACTCAACCAGGGCCTGGTATAGAGACAGACTCACTCAGGGCCTTGTATAGAGACAGACTCAACCAGGGCCTGGTATATAGACAGACTCACTCAGGGCCTGGTATAGAGACAGACTCAACCAGGGCCTGGTATAGAGACAGACTCATTCAGGGCCTGGTATAGATACAGACTCAACCAGGGCCTGGTATAGAGACAGATACTCTAGAGAGCATGGTGAGATATATATATATATCTACTCATTCAGGGCCTGGTATAGAGAGAGACTCAACCTGGGCCTGGTATAGAGACAGATACTCTAGAGAGCATGGCGAGATATATATATATATCTACTCATTCAGGGCCTGGTATAGAGACAGATACTCTAGAGAGCATGGCGAGATATATATATATATCTACTCATTCAGGGCCTGGTATAGAGACAGATACTCTAGAGAGCATGGCGAGATATATATATATATCTACTCACTCAGGGCCTGGTATAGAGACAGATACTCTAGAGAGCATGGCGAGATATATATATATATCTACTCATTCAGGGCCTGGTATAGAGACAGATACTCTAGAGAGCATGGTGAGATATATATATATATCTACTCATTCAGGGCCTGGTATAGGGACAGATACTCTAGAGAGCAAGGCGAGATATATATATATATATCTACTCATTCAGGGCCTGGTATAGACACAGTCTCAACCAGGGTCTGGTATAGAGACAGATACTCTAGAGAGCATGGTGAGATATATATATATATCTACTCATTCAGGGCCTGGTATATAGACAGATACTCTAGAGAGCATGGTGAGATATATATATATATCTACTCATTCAGGACCTGGTATAGAGACAGATACTCTAGAGAGCATGGCGAGATATATATATATATATCTACTCATTCAGGGCCTGGTATAGAGACAGATACTCTAGAGAGCATGGCGAGATATATATATATATCTACTCATTCAGGGCCTGGTATAGAGACAGATACTCTAGAGAGCATGGTGAGATATATATATATATCTACTCATTCAGGGTCTGGTATAGAGACAGATACTCTAGAGAGCATGGCGAGATATATATATATATCTACTCATTCAGGGCCTGGTATAGAGACAGATACTCTAGAGAGCAAGGCGAGATATATATATATATATCTACTCATTCATGGGTTGTTCTTTCTTTGTATTATTTTCCACATTGTAGAATAATAGTGAAGACATCACAACTATGAAATAACACACATGAAATCATGTCGTAACCAAAAAAGTGTTAAATAAATCTAAATATATTCTTCAACGTAGCCACCCTTTGCTTTGATGACAGCTTTGCAAAATCTTGTCATTCTCTCAACCAGCTTTATTATTTACCTAGGCAAGTCAGTTAAGAACAAATTCTTATGTTCAATGACGGCCTAGGAACAGTGGGTTAACTGCCTTGTTCAGGGGCAGAACGACAGATTTGTACCCTGCTATAATGTTAGCTTTAGGCAACGGGGTTAAGTTGCTGACGAGCTATTTCTTAGTGGTGGTAAAAAGAAGATAGTCCTATTTGGTAAAAGACCAAGTCCATATTATGGCAAGAACAACTCAAATTAGCAAAGAGAAATGGCAGTCCATCATTACTTTAAGACATGAATGTCAGACAATCCGGAAAATTGTGCAGTCGCAAAAATCATCAAGCGCTATGATGAAACTGGCTCTCATGAGGACCGCTACAGGAAAGGAAGACCCAGAGTTACCTCTGCTGCAGAGCATAAGTTCATTAGAGTTAACTGCACCTCAGATTGCATTCCAAATAAATGCTTCACAGAGTTCAAGTAAGTACCACAGGATTCTGCAGCAATAGACCGTTGTTTTTCAACAGGACAACGACCCAACACACTTCCAGGCTGTTTAAGGGCTATTTGACCAAGAAGGCGAGTGATGGAGTGCTGCATCAGATGACCTGGCCTTAACAATCACCCGACCTCAACCCAATTGAGGTGGTTTGGGATGAGTTGGACCGCAGAGTGAAGAAAAAGCAGCCAACAAGTGCTCAGCATATGTGGGAACTCCTTTAAGACACATTCAAGACTGAAACTCCTTCACCTGAAAAACATTCCAGGTGAAACTGTTTGAGAGAATGCCAAGAGTGTGCAAAGCTGTCATCAAGACAAAGAGTGGCTACTTTGAAGAATTCTTTAACACTTTTTGGGGTTATTTCATAGTTTTGATGTCTTCACTATTGTTCTACAGTGTAGAAAATGGTAAAAAAAACACAAAAAAAACTTGAATGATTAGGTGTGTCCAATCTTTTGACTGGTACTGTGTATATCCACATATGACACAGGAACACAAATGCACATAGTATGAATGTTTGAACATTTTGGGGCCAACCGCCAATGAATGGTGGCATTGATATGGTGGGTTGTCATGTTAGCTAAGCCCAATAAATCTGAAGTGTGTGTGTGAGAGAGCATACCTCTGTGCGTGTGTGCGTGTATCAGTTGTGGTCATCCGCTATGGGATAAGATATCCTGACAAGGCAATCAGTGAGAAACAAATTCTGTGGCCGTCCGGCTCTACCACTGCCGATCCTCAACCCTGATGAGCTTTTGAAAAACGGAGTGCGTCTGAAATTGGTTTTGTATGAGAGCCTTCAGATCTGTCTCTTATGACGACTTTTGCCACCTGTCTTCATTGGCTGCTGAGGTCTCGTTATTAATCTGACTCTCTCTCTCTCTCTCTCTCTCTCTCTCTCTCTCTCTAGACTTCGAGCAGGACCGGGGGAAGAGAAGAGGACAGGGTCTCTCCAGAATAAGCTTGTTGTCAGAGTAGAATGGTGGCAGGAGCTATAGGAGGATGGGCTCATTATAACCAAACATATCAAACACATGCAAACAACGTGTTTGACTCCATTCCAGACATTACAATGAGCCCATCTTTCCTATTGTTCCTCCCACCAGCCTCCTCTGCATGGTGTAACCAGAGCTCTCTCTCTCTCCCATGCACAGCACAGGGCCAACCAGAGCTCTCTCTCTCTCCCCTGCACAGCACAGCGCCAACCAGAGCTCTCTCTCTCTCCCCTGCACAGCACAGGGCCAACCAGACCTCTCTCTCTCTCTCCCCTGCACAGCACAGGGCCAACCAGAGCTCTCTCTCTCCCATGCACAGCACAGGGCCAACCAGAGCTCTCTCTCTCCCATGCACAGCACAGGGCCAACCAGAGCTCCCTGTCCCCTGCACTGCACAGGGCCAACCAGAGCTCCCTGTCCCCTGCACAGCACAGGGCCAACCAGAGCTCTCTCTCTCTCTCCCCTGCACAGCACAGGGCCAACCAGAGCTCTCTCTCTCCCATGCACAGCACAGGGCCAACCAGAGCTCTCTCTCTCCCATGCACAGCACAGGGCCAACCAGAGCTCCCTGTCCCCTGCACAGCGCAGGGCCAACCAGAGCTCCCTGTCCCCTACACAGCACAGGGCCAACCAGAGCTCCCTGTCCCCTGCACAGCACAGGGCCAACCAGAGCTCCCTGTCCCCTGCACAGCACAGGGCCAACCAGAGCTCCCTGTCCCCTGCACAGCACAGGGCCAACCAGAGCTCCCTGTCCCCTGCACAGCACAGGGCCAACCAGAGCTCCCTGTCCCCTGCACAGCACAGGGCCAACCAGAGCTCTCTTGTCTCCTGTTCTTCCTTGCACAGGGCCTAGACTCCAACAGTAAAGGTCAACTGCACAATTCCAATCCAATCTGCTCATCAGCATCACAGACTCACCAAATGTCAAGTTTGGGATAAAGCTTTTAGGCTGTGGACCTAACCAACAGACATAATCATCCTAATCATAATGCCCCCCATTATAAAACCTCATCTGGTCCCTTGCTTTTAAATGAATGACAAATAGTGCTCTGATATAGAGTGAAATCCCAGCCATAATCGGATAAGTTATTCAATTGAGATAATGAAAAGCCTAAGAAAGGAAAGGGAACCTTTGTCTTGGGGATGGACAAGCAGTGGTAGTCTTATCTAATATGGTCAATCAAGAATCATCCAGAGAAATCACTTTAGAGATTCTCTACTGGTTTTGACCAATGACCATTAATATACCAATAACAGGACCAAAACTATTATTTTTTTTCAACATAGAATATAGATCGATATAAGTCAATGACTACACATACTGTACGCTATATTAAGCCACCTTCCAATTTGCATTTCTACCCCCCCCCCCCCCCTCCTCTCCTTTGTAGTTTTATAAGTTATTAATTTTGTTGTTGTTGTTGTTGCTCCATAACTGCCAATGTGTGGACTTCCTTCTTTGTCACCATCTAAAAGCTAAGTTGTGACAAAGGGGGGGGGGGGTGCTCATTTGGGATCGTGCCTTGGCTATTTTGATGTTATCCCTAGTATATATGGTGATTGGTTAGCGCTAATTGTTGACTCTTTGGTGGGTCTTGTGGTTTGCTTAGTTCTGTTAATGTCCCCGAAGCCCTTAATGGCCATTTTTATGTGCTATTGGGTCATTGGCTTAAGGAGGTGAGTTGTCTTTGCAATGTTTGACAGTGAGAAGGTTTGAGGCAGACATAACTCATTGCCCAAGGATATGGTCTTTCCCAGTGTTAGGTATAGCAGCGTGTTCCCACTTGGGGCACAATGTTGTTTTTGTGTGGTGATAGCGGTCAGAGAAGTTGTCTCGGGAGCATGTTCGGGGTTGGTTACCAGAGAGCTGGTTCCTCCTTTGTGCCAGTGGGCTCTAGTGCATCAATACTTGCCGAAAAAGCCACCGAAGACTAGGGTTAAGTTTAACAGTAGGATTTGGGGAAACTCATGTAATACACTCCTGTTTTGGGACACTGTTAAGTCAGCTATGTACTTGTACTGTAGACGATGTGGTCATTAGGGCAGTTCAAAGTTTGGGACACTGTTAAGTCAGCTATGTACTTGTACTGTAGACGATGTGGTCATTAGGGCAGTTCAAAGTTTGGGACACTGTTAAGTCAGCTATGTACTTGTACTGTAGTCGATGTGGTCATTAGGGCAGTTCAAAGTTTGGGACACTGTTAAGTCAGCTATGTACTTGTACTGTAGACGATGTGGTCATTAGGGCAGTTCAAAGTTTGGGACTCTGTTAAGTCAGCTATGTACTTGTACTGTAGACGATGTGGTCATTAGGGCAGTTCAAAGTTTGGGACACTGTTAAGTCAGCTATGTACTTGTACTGTAGATGATGTGGTCATTAGGGCAGTTCAAAGTTTGGGACACTGTTAAGTCAGCTATGTACTTGTACTGTAGACAATGTGGTCATTAGGGCAGTTCAAAGTTTGGGACACTGTTAAGTCAGCTATGCACTTGTACTGTAGACGATGTGGTCATTAGGGCAGTTCAAAGTTTGGGATATTAATTTGTTCATATCATTTTGGCATCTATTGAGGATTTTGTTCGTGCTCCTTCTGAATAGTTGCTTATGCAGTTTACGAAGGAACATCTTTTGATGTTGAGCGAGTATTATCATGTTGAGATTAGTGACGAACATCTCAAGGATACAGGGAGGTCTATTCAGTCAGCTAATTTGCTTTCAGCTGGTATTTTTGCCGGCTGAATTGAGTAAACCTAGTCAAGCTGTATTGGATGTACCAATTGTGTCTAGTGCTGGTTTGACATTTGAGCAAGAAAAAGGAGGTAACTTTATTGCAGCTAAATCATGACAAAGATCTGGAAAGGTTGAAACAGCAATAATAACTTGATTTGGAAAGTTTGACGCAGGATGCGGAACAAGCTAAACTGCGGTCGCAATATCAGTGGTTAGAACTTGTCAGAGAAGGCAAGCTTTCAGGTAAATGTTCTTTCAAGAATGATGACTAAAGCTCCCTAATGGGACGCTCTTACCTTGGTCGTTCTCCGCCTTTCGATGTTGCTGGTAGTCTACGGTTCTGACTTGGGCTTGGCCTATTACAGACCGTACTTTGATGCTACAGTATGTTTTGACCGGTAGGGTTCGGGAGGCTCATCTCTTTAGCGCTATAGATAGCGATGATAACATAAAGGTTAAAACTGCTGCCCTGCATGCTTACGAGTTGGTCCCTGAAGCGTGAGGAAATGGACATATCACACAGTTGTGTGTGTGTGTGTGTGTGACGCTATTCAGTTCGAGCTCTAGTTTCTCATGACATTTCTTGTCACTTAGGGGTTAGGGGTCATTTTTATTGGCCTCATTTATAAAGACATTTTCTGCTTTACATCAAAACGTTCCATGTTTGTCAGCTTTCTGGGGATCCTAATCAGATGTTTAAGGCCCGTTCCGCTACAACCTGTTACAGGCCATTTGAGCATTTGACTATTGATTGTGTTGGACTCCATTCTACAACTGGTACCACCTACATGTTAACTGTCAGGCTATGAGATCCTGCAGCCGATCCACTTAGCCACATTACAACTAAGTCTGTTGTGAAGACTTTGTCACAGTTCATATATATATATATATATATCTTTTTTAATTACCTAAGGTGATTCAGAGCGATCAGGGTTCCAATTTCACTTCGCACATACAGTGCCTTGCGAAAGTATTCGGCCCCCTTGAACTTTGCGACCTTTTGCCACATTTCAGGCTTCAAACATAAAGATATAAAACTGTATTTTTTTGTGAAGAATCAACAACACGTGGGACACAATCATGAAGTGGAACGACATTTATTGGATATTTCAAACCTTTTTAACAAATCAAAAACTGAAAAATTGGGCGTGCAAAATTATTCAGCCCCTTTACTTTCAGTGCAGCAAACTCTCTCCAGACGTTCAGTGAGGATCTCTGAATGATCCAATGTTGACCCAAATGACTAATGATGATAAATACAATCCACCTGTGTGTTATCAAGTCTCCGTATAAATGCACCTGCACTGTGATAGTCTCAGAGGTCCGTTAAAAGCGCAGAGAGCATCATGAAGAACAAGGAACACACCAGGCAGGTCCGAGATACTGTTGTGAAGAAGTTTAAAGCCGGATTTGGATACAAAAAGATTTCCCAAGCTTTAAACATCCCAAGGAGCACTGTGCAAGCAATAATATTGAAATGGAAGGAGTATCAGACCACTGCAAATCTACCAAGACCTGGCCGTCCCTCTAAACGTTCAGCTCATACAAGGAGAAGACTGATCAGAGATGCAGCCAAGAGGCCCATGATCACTCTGGATGAACTGCAGAGATCTACAGCTGAGGTGGGAGACTCTGTCCATAGGACAACAATCAGTCCTATATTGCACAAATCTGGCCTTTATGGAAGAGTGGCAAGAAGAAAGCCATTTCTTAAAGATATCCATAAAAAGTGTCGTTTAAAGTTTGCCACAAGCCACCTGGGAGACACACCAAACATGTGGAAGAAGGTGCTCTGGTCAGATGAAACCAAAATTGAACTTTTTGGCAACAATGCAAAACGTTATGTTTGGCGTAAAAGCAACACAGCTGAACATACCATCCCCACTGTCAAACATGGTGGTGGCAGCATCATGGTTTGGGCCTGCTTTTCTTCAGCAGGGACAGGGAAGATGGTTAAAATTGATGGGAAGATGGATGGAGCCATATACAGGACCATTCTGGAAGAAAACCTGATGGAGTCTGCAAAAGACCTGAGACTGGGACGGAGATTTGTCTTCCAACAAGACAATGATCCAAAACATAAAGCAAAATCTACAATGGAATGGTTCAAAAATAAACATATCCAGGTGTTAGAATGGCCAAGTCAAAGTCCAGACCTGAATCCAATCGAGAATCTGTGGAAATAACTGAAAACTGCTGTTCACAAATGCTCTCCATCCAACCTCACTGAGCTCGAGCTGTTTTGCAAGGAGGAATGAGAAAAAATGGCAGTCTCTCGATGTGCAAAACTGATAGACATACCCCAAGCGACTTACAGCTGTAATCGCAGCAAAAGGTGGCGCTACAAAGTATTAACTTAAGGGGGCTGAATAATTTTGCACGCCCAATTATTCCGTTTTTGATTTGTTAAAAAAGTTTGAAATATCCAATAAATGTCGTTCCACTTCATGATTGTGTCCCACTTGTTGTTGATTCTTCACAAAAAATACAGTTTTATATCTTTATGTTTGAAGCCTGAAATGTGGCAAAAGGTCGCAAAGTTCAAGGGGGCCGAATACATTCGCAAGGCACTGTATTTGCACAAGTCTTGGAACAATTGCGTATAAAACAGAATCAGTGCTTTTTATGCTCAGTCCCTTGAGCATTTTATCAGACTTTGAAGCCACTTATGTGCGTATGTAACAGTATAACTTTAGACCGTCCCCTCGCCCATACCCGGGCGCGAACCAGGGACCCTCTACACACATCAACAACAGTCACCCACGAAGCATCGTTACCCATCGCGCCACAAAAGCCGCGGCTCTTGCAGAGCAAAGGGAACCACTACTTCAAGGTCTCAGAGCAAGTGACGTCACGGATTGAAACGCCACTAGCGCGCACCGCTAACTAAGCTAGCCATTTCACATCCGTTACACTAGCACCACCGCTAACTAAGCTAGCCGTTTCACATCCGTTACACGTACTGCACTGAATTAGAACATGACTGGGAAGAGGGATTGTAGTGTTAGTGTTGGTTACTGTAGTGTTAACCCTGGTTGCTACTTGCTGTTAAAGAATTACCGCGAGAGCACTGGGTTCAGTCCTAATGACCTTGTATTTGGTCATACTGTGCATGGTCCCCTTGCTGTATTAAAAGGAGGATTGGAAGGGGGTTGAGCCCCCCCCCCCCCCCCCCCCCCAAATGTGTTGTCATATGTTAATGGTTTCTGACTGGATGTATGTAGCTTGTGAAATGGCTAAAGGGAAAAACTAGCATCGTCTCAGGTGAGGATGAAAAGATTGTTTGACCGGGGAGTGGAGCCGTGACAATTTAGTCCAGGGGACCCGAGTCTGACCCTGCTGCCCATTGTCGGTTCTTCTCTTCAGGCCAAATTCAGCGGCCCATACACAGATTCACCAATCATCCGATCATCCGATTGCTACCCCTGAGTGGAGAAAGGCGAATCAGCTCTACCATGTCAATTTGTTATTAAAGCCCTGTGCTCATTTGTCTTCTGAATTCGTTAAATCAGAACTATGTGCTGATGTAACTGATGTGGTTAGTTGGTGAACCAGTGTATTTTGGTCTTCCTGTTGCTCTGGCTTCTGCTCTCCTGTTGCTAGGTCTCCATTTCTTTCTCTTAAATTGTTTCTTCCAGGTACCGTGGTTGCTGAGATTGGATGTGGTCAGACGATTTGGTTGGGTTGGTGTCATCAGCAATCTCAATTGCACATCGACTCGGTGATGTACAGCACTGTACATCACTGGGGCCAAGCTTTCTGCCGTCCAGGACCTCTATACCAGGCGGTGTCACGCCAGCCACCCAGGTCATAAGACTGTTCTCTCTGCTACCGCACGGCAAGCGGTGTCACTCCAGCCACCCAGGTCATAGACTGTTCTCTCTGCTACCGCACGGCAAGCGCTACCGGAGCGCCAAGTCTAGGTCCAAGAGGCTTCTAAATAGCTTCTACCCCCAAGCCATAAGACTGCTGAACATCTAATCAAATGGCCACCCAGACTATTTGTACTATTTAGACTATTTGTATTGCCCCCCCACTCCCACCCCACCCCCTCCACACCCTCTTCTATGCTGCTGCTACTCTGTTTATTATCTATGCATAGTCACTTTAATAACTCTACCTACATGTACATATTACCTTGACTCCGGTGCCCCCACACATTGACTCTGTACCGATACCGGCTGTATATTGCCCTGCTATTATTTACTGCTTTAAATATTTCTTATCTATTTTTAACTGCATTGTTGGTTAAGGGCTTGTATAACTAAGCGTTTCACTGAAGTCTACACCTGTGGTATTTGGCACATGTGACAACGTGATTAAAAAAAACAAAAAACACTTCACTGCCCTCACCCACCTAGATATGAGGAAAACCTACTGCATGTGAGAATGCTGTTCATTTACTGCAACTCAGCGTTCAACAGCGATCCCCTCAAAGCTTATCACCGTTGATCAGAACACCTCCCTCTGCAACTGGATCCTGGACTTGGTGTGGGTAGGCAACATCACCTCCACCTTGCTGATCCTCAACCCAGGTGTGTGTGCTTAGTCCCCTCTTGTTCACCCACGATTGGTTGGCCTGCATGAATCCAACACCAAGTTTGCTTTAGACACGACAGCCTACAGGGAGGTCAGTGACCTGGCAGTGCGGTGCAGGGACAACAACCTCAACGTCACTAAGACCAAGGCGCTGATCGTGCATTACAAGAAATAATGGGAGGGGGGGGGGGGCATCCGCAAGGCTGGAGTGGGTCGTGAGCTTCAAGTTCCTCGGTGTCTAAATCACCAAGGACTTAAAATGGTCCGCTCACACAGGCACAGTCATGGAAAAGGTGTGGCAGCTTCTTCCCCTCAGGATGTTGAAAAGGTTTGGCGTGGGCCCTCAAATTCTCAGTTCTACAGCTGCACCATTGAGAGCATCTTGACTATCTGCGTCACTGCTTGGTATGGCAACAGCGCCGCCCTCGATCGCATGGCGCTACAGAGGGTGGTGCGGACAGCCCAGTACATCACTGGGACCGAGCTCCCTGCCATCCAGGACCTCTACATCAGGCGGTGGGAAAGGAAGGCCTGGAAATTCATTAGACTCCAGCCAGCCCAAGTCATTGACTGTTCTCTCTGTCGCCGCACGGCAAGTGGTACCGGAACATCAAGTCTCACACCAACAGGCTCCTGAACAGCTCTCTCCACAAGCCATGCGACTGCTAAACAGCTAACAGAATGGCTAGACCGACATAGCTGACCCTTGTGTTTTATTATTTTGTATTTTTTTCACTGTCTCTATGCACACTCACAGGACTTTACAGTCACGTACACTGACACTCCAACATGCACACACATTTATACAGACTTCACACACACTCTCGATCATAAATTATGCTGCTGCTACTTTGTTTATCATATATCCTGTCACCTTACCCCAAAACATATCTAGCCCTATCACTCCAGTATCCGTGCGCATTGTTAATATGGTACAGGAACTGACCCTGTTTTAAAACGGTAGCTTCTTACTTTCTCACGTTCATATTTCTTGTTTTTTGTTATGCTATATTGATTAGTGTAAGATGCATGGTTTCATTGACAAGACTATATATATAAATAAAATGTGTGTTTGAGTAGAAATATCCTTGATCCTTCTAGATAACAAAAACAAATCACTTGAGGAATTGGGTGAGTAGACAGTTCCTCTTTCACTAGCTATCTAAATATTCAGGTCTGGGCCTTGGATGCTCTAACACATGTTTAGACAGTTCCTCTTTCACTAGCTATCTAAATATGCAGGTCTGGGCCTTGGATGCTCTAACACATGTTTAGACAGTTCCTCTTTCACTAGCTATCTAAATATGCAGGTCTGGGCCTTGGATGCTCTAACACATGTTTAGACAGTTCCTCTTTCACTAGCTATCTAAATATGCAGGTCTGGGCCTTGGATGCTCTAACACATGTTTAGACAGTTCCTCTTTCACTAGCTATCTAAATATGCAGGTCTGGGCCTTGGATGCTCTAACACATGTTTAGACAGTTCCTCTTTCACTAGCTATCTAAATATGCAGGTCTGGGCCTTGGATGCTCTAACACATGTTTAGACAGTTCCTCTTTCACTAGCTATCTAAATATGCAGGTCTGGGCCTTGGATGCTCTAACACATGTTTAGACAGTTCCTCTTTCACTAGCTATCTAAATATGCAGGTCTGGGCCTTGGATGCTCTAACACATGTTTAGACAGTGCCTCTTTCACTAGCTATCTAAATATGCAGGTCTGGGCCTTGGATGCTCTAACACATGTTTAGACAGTTCCTCTTTCACTAGCTATCTAAATATGCAGGTCTGGGCCTTGGATGCTCTAACACATGTTTAGACAGTTCCTCTTTCACTAGCTATCTAAATATGCAGGTCTGGGCCTTGGATGCTCTAACACATGTTTAGACAGTTCCTCTTTCACTAGCTATCTAAATATGCAGGTCTGGGCCTTGGATGCTCTAACACATGTTTAGACAGTTCCTCTTTCACTAGCTATCTAAATATGCAGGTCTGGGCCTTGGATGCTCTAACACATGTTTAGACAGTTCCTCTTTCACTAGCTATCTAAATATGCAGGTCTGGGCCTTGGATGCTCTAACACATGTTTAGACAGTTCCTCTTTCACTAGCTATCTAAATATGCAGGTCTGGGCCTTGGATGCTCTAACACATGTTTAGACAGTTCCTCTTTCACTAGCTATCTAAATATGCAGGTCTGGGCCTTGGATGCTCTAACACATGTTTAGACAGTTCCTCTTTCACTAGCTATCTAAATATGCAGGTCTGGGCCTTGGATGCTCTAACACATGTTTAGACAGTTCCTCTTTCACTAGCTATCTAAATATGCAGGTCTGGGCCTTGGATGCTCTAACACATGTTTAGACAGTGCCTCTTTCACTAGCTATCTAAATATGCAGGTCTGGGCCTTGGATGCTCTAACACATGTTTAGACAGTGCCTCTTTCACTAGCTATCTAAATATGCAGGTCTGGGCCTTGGATGCTCTAACACATGTTTAGACAGTGCCTCTTTCACTAGCTATCTAAATATGCAGGTCTGGGCCTTGGATGCTCTAACACATGTTTAGACAGTGCCTCTTTCACTAGCTATCTAAATATGCAGGTCTGGGCCTTGGATGCTCTAACACATGTTTAGACAGTGCCTCTTTCACTAGCTATCTAAATATGCAGGTCTGAGCCTTGGATGCTCTAACACATGTTTAGACAGTGCCTCTTTCACTAGCTATCTAAATATGCAGGTCTGGGCCTTGGATGCTCTAACACATGTTTAGATTGCACAATATGCACACGGCACAATGCATTGTTGATTAATTGATAGATACTTCATTTACACATAGACATGTATGTTGGCGCCATGCCAATCAATCAATCAATCAATCAGTCTGTAGAAAGGACAGGGACATGTGGAGGCTGTGTGTGTTTGGCCAGTGAGAGGGTTTGCCTGGTCAAACATACCAGAGGATGTCAACATTCCCAGAATGCTGTGTGTGGGTCTGTCCCCACAGGGCCCTGATCTAAAGTAATGCAATATACAGGGTATAGGGTTTTTATAAGGGACGAGGGGCGTATGATGCACGGGCTGCTCCAGCACAGTGTTGCAGGGGACACGAGGGTAACCAGCCATAAGCCTGCATGTTTTTCAATGTGTCCGACGGCCCATGAGTTAAGCAAGTGTTGTGCATTCCACTGGCTTGATTGAGTTCAGACCCTGACTTGTTTTAAAACAGCAGAAGGCCCTATAGAAATACAAGATTCTTCCACCTGGCTAGGACATGAACCATATGAAAACACACAGCTTTGGGGAAGTTTATTGGAAAATAGGGGGAGGGGGGGGGGGGGGGTTAAAAACGGTGTTTCTTGTTAAATACTGCTGATTTTCTTCCGCATACTTTAGAGAATGGAAAGTGAACACATTAAATAACAAAAGCAAATACTGCTCAGCTTTCAAATGTCCCTGAAGAACATCTGCGGTACCGTACCGTTCATCAACACTTTTTAGTAAGCTTGATTAAAGTAAAAATGAGTTCTCTCCTCGGGGACGTGTTTTCATGTGAAGCATATAGTACTTTTCTCTTCCCGTTTAGCAGACAAAGTATGTGTGTCCCAAACGGCACCACCCTATTCCCTACACAGTGCACTACTTTTAACCAAAGCAATCGTCAAATGCAGTGCACAATGAAGAGAATAGAGTGCCATTTTGGGACATTCTGTACTCGTAGTACTTTTTTTATGAGACGAAAGCATCCTTCTATCCAGACAGCGCTCGGAGAAGAGTTGTTGACAAGGGAACGCCCACAGGTAGAATCAAGCAGAAAATGTATAATTATTTTCCAGGACCACGATTAATCATTTTACTCCTTGGACAATTAATAATGGCGGAAGAGAATTAGATCCATCTACGTCCCAAATGGCCCCCTATTCCCCTTTGGCTCTATATACAGAAGGGTTCCACAGGACTCTATATACAGAAGGGTTCCATAGGGCTCTATATACAGAAGGGTTCCATAGGCCTCTATATACAGAAGGGTTCCATAGGGCTCTATATACAGAAGGGTTCCATAGGGCTCTATATACAGAAGGGTTCCACAGGACTCTATATACAGAACGGGTTCCATAGGGCTCTATATACAGAAGGGTTCCATAGGGTTCTATATACAGAACGGGTTCCACAGGACTCTATATACAGAAGGGTTCCACAGGACTCTATATACAGAAGGGTTCCATAGGGCTCTATATACAGAAGGGTTCCACAGGACTCTATATACAGAAGGGATCCATAGGGTTCTATATACAGAACGGGTTCCATAGGCCTCTATATACAGAAGGGTTCCATAGGGCTCTATATACAGAAGGGTTCCACAGGACTCTATATACAGAAGGGTTCCATAGGGTTCTATATACAGAACGGGTTCCATAGGGCTCTATATACAGAAGGGTTCCATAGGGCTCTATATACAGAACAGGTTCCACAGGGCTCTATATACAGAACGGGTTCCATAGGGCTCTATATACAGAACGGGTTCCAGAAGGCTCTATATACAGAAGGGTTCCATAGGGCTCTATATACAGAACGGGTTCCACAGGACTCTATATACAGAAGGGTTCCATAGGGTTCTATATACAGAAGTGTTCCATAGGGCTCTATATACAGAATGGTTCCATAGGGCTCTATATACAGAAGGGTTCCATAGGGCTCTATATACAGAAGGGTTCCATAGGGCTCTATATACAGAAGGGATCCACAGGACTCTATATACAGAAGGGTTCCATAGGGCTCTATATACAGAACAGGTTCCACAAGGCTCTATATACAGAAGGGTTCCATAGGGCTCTAGTCTAAAGTACTGCATTGCATAAGGAATAGGGTTCCACAGGGCTCTAGTCTAAAGTAGTGCACTACGTAAGGAATAGGGTTACATAGGGCTCTAGTCTAAAGTAGTGCACTACATAAGGAATAGGGTTACATAGGGCTCTAGTCTAAAGTAGTGCACTGCATTTGGAATAGGGTTACATAGGGCTCTAGTCTAAAGTAGTGCACTACGTAAGGAATAGGGTTACATAGGGCTCTAGTCTAAAGTAGTGCACTACATAAGGAATAGGGTTCCATAGGGCTCTAGTCTAAAGTAGTGCACTGCATAAAGAATAGGGTTCCATAGGGCTCTAGTCTAAAAGAGTGCACTATATAGGGAATAGATTGTCATTTGGGACATAACCCTATAATTACAATATTTATGATGCATATCAAGATTTATATCGAACATATTCTTTAAGTGAATTCAGCAGCATGTTACTAGCCCTTAGCAGTCTTTATAGTTGACTTGAGAACTTTTTTCTTTTTTTTTATCAGGGAAATCATTGCTCATTTTAAAGCATCATTACATTGGTTGGTTGATTCATTCTGTTTAAATAAGCTGTGTGTCAGGGGGAACTTTTAGAATTTTCAATGCCGCATTGGAAGATCCAAAGGTGTCCTGATTGGGACTCCGTAGCCCATCTCTTAAAACGGATGTTAGTTTAACAGCTGTAATACCTGTCACAGCATTCAGCTACGCTGAAATATTTGACATTCAGGACCAAACCCCTGTCACCCGACACTATCCACATGGAGTTTGTGTCAATATCATTTTTAACATTCCCGAATTATAAAGACAGATACTCAAAAAGGTTAATTAATTACAACATTCATCTAACTGAACAAGTGCTTTATTCACTCATCAGCTGTACAATTGAAAGGAGACAAATTGTTAAAAAAAAAAAAAAAACAGAAATGAATATCATGACAACTGCTACAGTAGCACGCCTGTATCTTTTGATGGTGAGCTTGATGCATTCACATTCCATCTGTTTGGATTCCTATTCTGTTATAGTCATGATTGACTACAAAAGCCAGGGGTAAAAAATATATATATATATATTTTCTAATCTAAGGCGGGTATAACATATTGCTTTGTAAGGGCTGGGTTGTTTTATGATTGCTGAGAGATCCTGACAAGGGATAGCAAAGATGACAACTTAGCAAACAGCCCTTCATTAGATCTGCCTGGCTGGAATGAATCAACGACAGCCAGGGAGGATAGAAGAGACGTCGTCTAGCAGCGAGGAGCTATGTGTGTTTAACTCAACAACATTTAATACATGGAAACCTAGCAGATCCAGCCTTTGTAGAGCATTGTTTACACTCCCCGAGCTACTCAAAATGTCAACCTTATGTATTCTAACTGGTATGCAGACTTCTTCTTCTATTTGTCAACACTGGGAGCCATTCAAGCGTTATTTAAAGGAAGAGCGGAAAAAAAACTTCCAGATTAAATCCTTGATTTTTCCATGTGACGGAATGGATATAAACCACTGCCACCACTTAAGAACAGTGTGTTGTACATAGTCAGACCAACAGTGGGCCAAAAGGCGCCTCAATTAAACAAAAATAACATCTCAAACATCATCAAACAGAACAGCTGTTGAAGTCTGTAAACTGGTCCAATACAAGACTCCCATCCATAACTCTACCATACAACTCGATGGAGAACCATTGAGACACATGGTCAGAAGTAGCCAAGTGGAACATTATCATTGTCAGAAGTAGCTAAGACTACATTATTATGATCAGAAGTAGCTAAGACTACATTATTATGGTCAGAAGTAGCTAAGACTACATTATTATGGTCAGAAGTAGCTAAGAGGACATGATCATGGTCAGAAGTAACTAAGACTGCATTATCATGGTCAGAAGAAGCGAAGAGGACATTATCATGGTCAGAAGTTGCTAAGAGGAACATTATCATCATCAGAAGTAACTAAGAGGAACATTATCATGGTCAGAAATAGCTAAGAGGGACATTATCATGGTCAGAAGTAGCTAAGAGGGACATTATCATGGTCAGAAGTAGCAAAGAGGGACATTATCATGGTCAGTGGTAGCTAAGACTACATTATCATGGTCAGAGGTAGCTAAGACTACATTATCATGGTCAGAAGTAGCCAAGAGGGACATTATCATGGTCAGAAGTAGCTAAGACTACATTATTATGGTCAGAAGTAGCCAAGCGGGACATTATCATGGTCAGAAGACGCTAAGAGGACATTATCATGGTCAGAAGAAGCTAAGAGGACATTATCATGGTCAGAAGAAGCTAAGAGGGACATTATCATGGTCAGAAGATGCTTAAGAGAACATTATCATGGTCAGAAGAAGCTAAGAGGGACATTATCATGGTCAGAAGGAGCTAAGAGGACATTATCGTGGTCAAAAGAAGCTAAGAGGGACATTATCATGGTCAGAAGAAGCTAACAGGACATTATCATGGTCAGAAGGAGCTAAGAGGGACATTCCCGTGGTCAGAAGTAGCTAAGAGGGACATTATCATGGTCAGAAGTAGCTAAGAGGGACATTATCATTGTCAGAAGTAGCTAAGAGGGACATTATCATTGTCAGAAGAAGCTAAGAGGACATTATCATGGTCAGAAGGAGCTAAGAGGGACATTCCCGTGGTCAGAAGTAGCTAAGAGGGACATTATCATGGTCAGAAGTAGCTAAGAGGGACATTATCATTGTCAGAATTAGCTAAGAGGGACATTCCCATGGTCAGAAGTAGCTAAGAGGGACATTCCCATGGTCAGAAGTAGCTAAGAGGGACATTCCCATGGTCAGAAGTAGCTAAGAGGGACATTCCCATGGTCAGAAGTAGCTAAGAGGGACATTCTCAGATGGTTTTTATTATTTAACCAGGGATATCACATTGAGATTTTTATACATTTTTTAATGTGATCTGGGATAAATACAGTGTGTGGTAGATTGTGTCTGATGCTGCATGTGCCACTTGAATCAAAAAATATAGCTAATGTACCAGGTCCTAAAATATAATAACAGTTCCTAATTTGTATTTGCATTTATTAAGGATCCCGATTAGTTCCTCCCAAGGCAGTAGCTGCTCTTCCTGGGGTCCAGCAACATTAAGGCAATTACAGTATATACCGTTTTTAACTATTACATGACTTTACATTTCATAACACTTCCCTCAAACCACTACTATACTATCACATATCTACAACACAAAATCCATGTGTACGTGTGTGTAGAGTGTGTCTTATCATGTGTATGTGTGTGTAGAGTGTGTCTTATCATGTGTACAGTGCCTTGCGAAAGTATTCGGCCCCCTTGAACTTTGCGACCTTTTGCCACATTTCAGGCTTCAAACATAAAACTGTATTTTTTTGTGAAGAATCAACAACAAGTGGGACACAATCATGAAGTGGAACGACATTTATTGGATATTTCAAACTTTTTTAACAAATCAAAAACTGAAAAATTGGGGGATGACCGCGGCAGCATTCCCGTCTTTGGGGATCTCAGATGATATGAAAGAGAGGTAGGGAAGGCTAGCAATAGGGGTTGCAACAATTTTGCCGTATAACTTTAGAAAGAGAGGGTCCAGATTGTCTAGCCCAGCTGATATGTAGGGTCCAGATAGTATAGTGTTGAGTCATCCGCATGCATAGACACACTGGCTTTACTCAAAGCCAGTGGCATGCCATTAGTAAAGATTGAGAAAAAGGGGCCTAGACAGCTGCCCTGTGGAATTCCTGAATTTACCTGGATTATATTGGAGAGTTTTCCATTAAAACCTCTTAAGTCTACCCCTTCCTTTTTCGAACATTCTGTTAAAAATCGCGCAACTTTTCAGCGTCCTGCTACTCATGCCAGGAATATAGTATATGCATATGATTAGTATGTGTGGATAGAAAACACTCTGAAGTTTCTAAAACTGGTTAAATTACGGCTGTGACTATAACAGATCGTGTGTTTCATTAAAAAACGCAAGAAAAACTGCTCTCTGAAAGCTAAAAATAATTTCCATAAGTCACTTTCATGAGTTGTTAAAAGGGCACAACATTTATTATCGACCTGCATGCAATTCATACAGATTCCACACGATATCGCCATTGTCGTCATTTTCAATTGAGTTTTTTCTTGGAAAATCCAACTAACTGGATTCCGTTTCTTCCGGTCTCCACCAGGATGTTTTCAATGTGCACATTGGCAGCCATTGATTTGCAGACGAGGAGCTATTGAATATACATCGCCCTGTAATAATTTTGATAGATTATAAACGTTTACTAATACCTAAAGTTGGATTACAAAAGTATTTCGAAGTGTTTTGTGAAAGTTTATCGTCGACTTTTTTAATTTAAAAAAATGACGCAGCGTTTTAAAACAATGTTTTTTTCTGAATGACACAGCTTCCATAGAAAGCTATTTTGGGTATATATGGACCGATTTAAACGAAAAAAAGACCCAATAGTGATGTTTATGGGGCATATAGGAGTGCCAGGAAAGAAGCTCGTCAAAGGTAATGAATGTTTTATATTTTATTTCTGCGTTTTGTGTAGCGCCGGATAAGCAAAGTCTTTGTTTACCACACACAGGCATTTTGGGGTGTTGCATGCTATCAGATAATAGCTTCTCATGCTTTCGCCGAAAAGCATTTTAAAAATCTGACTTGTTGGCTAGGTTCACAACGAGTGTAGCTTTAATTCAATACCCTGCATGTGAATTTTGATAAAGGTTTTAGTTTTAACGAGTACATTTAGCATTTAGCGTAGCGCATTTGCATTTCCAGGTGTCTACTTGAGACATCTGCGTCTCAAGTAGGAGAAAGAAGTTAAAGAACACCCTCGTGTGTTCTGTTAGACAGGTAACTATTTATCCACAATATAGTATACGTTTTTCCATCAGCAGACTATCGATAAGACTATCGATCGATAATGTCAAAAGTTTCGCTGAAGTCCAACAATACAGCTCCGACAACCTTTTTTTTTTATCAATTTCTCTCAGTTGATCATCAGTCATTTTTGTAAGTGCCGTGCTTGTTGAATTCCCTTTCCTATAAGTGTGCTGAAAGTCTGTTGTCAATTTGTTTACAATAAAATAACGTTGTATCTGCGCCGGAAAGGATTGCTACCGTTTTATTTACTCTTAACCAAACGTATTTTGTTTGTTTTTTCACATTGTTTGTAACTTATTTTGTACATAATGTTGCTTCTACCGAAAATAGCTTCTGGACATCAGAACAGTGATTACTCACCTTTAATTGGACAATTAATTTTTCTTTAGTGAGTCACACTAGAAGGATTTACACCAGACACCCAAACAGGCCCTCATCCCCGTCATTCTTAGGAGAAAGAGATGGAGATTTAGCGGAAGGAGATCGGGGTGCCTTGTGAGGATCAGGCAACGAGTGGCTAATCTGCCTTTGCCATCCATACTATTAGCCAACGTACAATCGCTGGAAAATAAATGGGACGAACTAAACAGGACATTAAAAACTGTAATATCTTATGTTTTACAGAGTCGTGACTGAACGACGACATGAATAACATACAGCTGGCAGATTATACACTCTATCGGCAGGATAGAACAGCAGCCTCTGGTGACGGTCTATGTATATTTGTAAACAACAGCTGATGCACGATATCTTTGGAAGTCTCAAGATTTGGCTCACCTGAGTTAGACTATCTTGTGATAAACTGTAGACCACACTGTCTACATAGAGAGTTTTCATCTGTATTTTTCTTAGCTGTCTACATACCACCACAGACCAATGTTGGCACTAAGACCGCACTCAATGAGCTGTATAAGGCCATAAGCAAACAGGAAAATGCTCATCCAGAGGCGGTGCTCCTAGTGGTCGGGGACATTAATGCAGGAAAACTTTAATTGATTTGACCTCATTTCTATTAGCATGTTAAATGTGCAACCAGAAGGGGGAAAACAACTCTAGACCACCTTTACTCCACACACAGAGACATGTTCAAAGCTCTCGATCTCCCTCCATTTGGCAAATCTGACCATAATTCTATCCTCCTGATACAAGCAAAAATAAAAGCAGGAAGCACAAGTGACTCAGTCAATAAAAGAGTGGTCAGATGAAGCAGATGCTTAACTACAGGGCTGTTTTGCTATCACAGAATGTAATATGTTCCGGGATTCAGCCGATGGCAATGAGGAGTACAACACATCAGTCACTGGCTTCATTAATAAGTGCATCGAGGACGTCGTCCCCAATGTGACTGTACATACCCCAACCAGAAGCCATGGATTACAGGCAACATCTGCACTGAGCTAAAGGGTAGAGCGTTCCGCTTTCAAGGAGTGGGACTCTAACCTGGAAGCTTATAAGAAATCCCACTATGCCCTCCGACGAACCATCAAACAGGCAAAGCGTCAATGCAAAGCGTCAATCGTACTACACCGGCTCCGACACTCGTCAGATGTTGCAGGGCTTGCAAACCATTACAGACTACAAAGGGAAGCACAGCCGAGAGCTGCCCAGTGACACGAGCCTACCAGATGAGCTAAATAACTTCTATGCTTGCGTCGAGGCAAGTAACACTGAAACATTCATGAGAGCATCAGCTGTTCCAGACGACTCTGTGATCACGCTCTCTGCAGCCGATGTGAGTAAGACCTTAAAACAGGTCAAGATTCACAAGGCTGCTTCACTGACATTTTCAACCTCTTCCTGTCTGAGTCTGTAATACCAACATGTTTCAAGCAGGCCACCATAGTCCTTGTGCCCAAGAACACTAAGGTAACCTGCCTAAATGACTACAGACCCGTAGCACTAATGTCTGTAGCCATGAAGTGCTTTGAAAGGCTGGCCATGGTTCACATCTAGTCATGGCTCACAACTTGAAGCTCTCAACCTGGAGCAGCTTCTACCCCAAGCCATAAGACTCCTGAACATCTAATACAATGGCTACCTAGACTATTTGCATTAGCCCCACCCCCCTCCCTCTTCTATGCTGCTGCTATGCACATAATACCTCAATTACCTCGACTAACCGGTGTCCCCGCACATTGACTCTGTACCAGTAACCCCTGTACATAGTCTCGCTATGGTTATTTTACTGCTGCTCTTTAATTATTTGTTACTTTTATTTCTTACTATTTTTAGTTATTTTCTTAAAACTGCAATGTTGGTTAAGGGCTTGTAAGTAAGCATTTCACTGTATGTGACAAATACAATTTGATTTGATTTGATTTGTATCTGGTCAAACACAATTTTTCCCAAAAGTTTACTAATGGTGGGTAACAGGCTGATTGGTCGGCTATTTGAGCCATTAAAGTAGGCTTTACTATTCTTGGGTAGCGGAATGACTTTTGCTTCTCGCCAGGCCTGAGGGAACACACTCTCTAGTAGGCTTAGATTGAAGATATGGCAAATAGGAGTGGCAATATCGTCCGCTACTATCCTCAGTAATATTATCCATCCAAGTTGTCAGACCCCGGTGGCTTGTCATTGTTGAAATACAACAATAATTTTTTTAACTCTTTCACACTCACCTTACGGAATTCAAAAGTACAATTCTTGTCTTTCATAATTTGGTCTGATATACTTGGATGTGTAGTGTCAGTGTTTGTTGCTGGCATGTCATCCCTAAGTTTGCTAATCTTGCCAATGAAAACATAATTAAAGTAATTGTCAATAGCAGTGGGTTTTGTAATGAATGAGCCATCTGATTCAATGAATGATTGAACTGAGTTTGCCTTTTTTTTTACCAAAATGTAATTTCAGGTGGTCCAAAGTGATTTACTATCATTCTTTATATAATTTATCTTTGTTTCAGAGTATAGTTTCTTCTACTTTTTATTTAGTTTAGCCACATGATTTCTCAATTTGCAGTACATTTTCCAATCGGGTTGTGCAGCCAGACTCATTTGCCATTCCTTTTGCCTCATCCCTCTCAACCATAAAATTGTTAAATTGCTCATCAGTTTTTACAGTCATTTTCTTAATGGGTGCATAATTATTAGTAACTGGAATAATTTCATAAATGTGTGAAGTGCAGCGTCTCGTTAAACACCACAGCCCAACAAATATTCTTTACAAAAACAACATAGGAATCACTACAAAACTTATTGTGTGACCTCTCATGCACTATATTAGGCCCAGCCTTTGGAACTTTGGTTTTCCTAGATACGGCTACTATATTGTGATCACTACATCCGATGGGTCTGGATACTGCTTTAAAGCACATTTCTGCAGCATTAGTGAAGATGTGATCAATACATGTGGATGATTTCCTTCCTGTGCTGTTTGTAACTACCCTGGTAGGTTGACTGATAACCTGAACCAGGTTGCAGGTACTTACATTTTGAAGCTTTTTCTTGAGTGGGCAGCTTAATAATGAAAGCCAGTGAATATTTAAATCACCAAGAAAATAGACCTCATAATAGGTCATAACAGGTCCTAACAGGTCATAACAGATCCTAACAGGTCATAACAGATCCTAACAGGTCATAACAGATCCTAACAGGTCATAACAGATCCTAACAGGTTGTAACAGGTCTAACGGGTCTTAACGGGTCGTAACAGATCCTAACAGGTCATAACAGGTCTAACGGGTCTTAACGGGTCGTAACAGATCCTAACAGGTCTAACGGGTCGTAATGGGTCGTAACAGATCCTAACAGGTCTAACGGGTTGTAACGGGTCATAACAGATCCTAACAGGTCTAACGGGTCGTAACAGATCTTAACAGGTCTAACGGGTCGTAACAGGTCGTAACAGATCCTAACAGGTCTAACGGGTCGTAACGGGTCGTAACAGATCCTAACAGGTCTAACGGGTCGTAACGGGTCGTAACAGATCCTAACAGGGCTAACGGGTCGCAACGGGTCGTAACAGGTATAACGGGTCGTAACAGGTCGTAACAGATCCTAACAGGTCTAACGGGTCGTAACGGGTTGTAACAGATCCTAACAGGTCTAACGGGTCGTAATGGGTTGTAACAGATCCTAACAGGTCTAACGGGTCGTAACGGGTCGTAACAGGTCGTAACAGATCCTAACAGGTTTAACGGGTCATAACTGGTCGTAACAGGTCGTAACAGATCCTAACAGGTCTAACAGGTCGTAACGGGTCGTAACAGGTCGTAACAGATCCTAACAGGTCTAACAGGTCGTAACGCGTTGTAACAGGTCGTAACAGATCCTAACAGGTCTAACGGTTCGTAACGGGACATAACGGGTCGTAACGGGTCGTAAAAGATCCTAACAGGTCTAACGGGTCGTAACGGGTCATAACAGGTCGCAAAAGATCCTACCAGGTCTAACGGGTCATAACAGATCCTAATCAAGAGCAAAGCAGCTCATCTATAGTGTGGTTGTACACCACACCAGTCATGTTGGTTGTATCATGTGGCTTAGACTACGGCCAGAGAAATCCTTCTACTTTCCATGGCGTACAAGAGGTACTGTAAGCTAAGCATGAGTCATCGGTTGCTTCCCAAGTGGCACACAATTTCCATATAAAGTAGACAACTCTATGGTCATTGCTTAAAAGTAGGGCACTATATTGGGAACAGGATAAATTTGAGTCCAATGATACCCTACTCAACACTGGCTAGTCAACAAGAAATGGACATAAAAATCAGGTAGCATCGGAGAGAGCATGAGGGACCAATACTATGGACCTACTTATGTCTGAACTTATGTGGGCATCACAGTTCAATGACTTACCATAGACTTCAGGAGAGATGGACAGGACAGAGGATGGAGGTTGGGGAGGTGGGAGCGAGGGAAGGATGGATGGATGGACGGAGGGAAGGATGGAAGGGTTGAAAATAAGAGGGATGGACAAGACAGAGGATGGAGGTTGGGGAGGTGGGAGCGAGGGAAGGATGGATGGAGGGTTGAAAATAAAAGAGATGGACAAGACAGAGACTAGTAAGTGGGGGGAGGGGGGGGCGGGAAGGCGGAGGGAGCGGGGGAAAATCCTCCTCAGCCCAGGCTGACTCACAGCTTGTGGCAGTCACAAAGCAATCTACTGGCCAGGAGCACATTCACTTAGCAGGCAGCTTGACGATCCTAGCCCCTGTGATTTATTCATTGTATAGACGTGTTGCGAGGCTGTCGGAGTAAGTCAGGTTAGAATCATAATTAAAACTGTTAATCACAGATTCCTGTTTGTTCAGCACCCGTGTGAATTGAAAAAATGTGATCGAATTATTCAGCAATGCTGCCTTTCAGACAGGTAAGTCTGTACCTCGTTGCCTGTCTACCCTGGAGCATTAATATGAAGCAGAGATGGAAGAGTAACTCTTTCTGTGTACCTTGTTGCCTGTCTACCCTGACGCATTAATATGAAGCAGAGTTGGACGAGTAAATATATATATATATATTTTTTTTTACACAACAAGCTTTTATGAAGACCTTGGGGCTTGTCTTGGTGATTTTATGAACAATACAGGGCCTGTCTTGGTGATTTTACGAAGACCTTGGGGCCTGTCTTGGTGATTTTATGAGCAACGTAGGGCCTGTCTTGGTGATTCTATGAACAACGTAGGGCCTGTCTTGGTGATTTTATGAAGACCTTGGGGCCTGTCTTGGTGATTTTATGAACAACGTAGGGCCTGTCTTGGTGATTTTATGAAGACCTTGGGGCCTGTCTTGGTGATTTTATGAAGACCTTGGGGCCTGTCTTGGTGATTGTATGAAGACCTTGGGGCCTGTCTTGGTGATTGTATGAACAACGTAGGGCCTGTCTTGGTGATTTTATGAAGACCTTGGGGCCTGTCTTGGTGATTCTATGAACAACGTAGGGCCTGTCTTGGTGATTTCATGAAGACCTTGGGGCCTGTCTTGGTGATTCTATGAACAACGTAGGGCCTGTCTTGGTGATTCTATGAACAACGTAGGGCCTGTCTTGGTGATTCTATGAAGACCTTGGGGCCTGTCTTGGTGATTCTATGAACAACGTAGGGCCTGTCTTGGTGATTTTATGAAGACCTTGGGGCCTGTCTTGGTGATTCTATGAACAACGTAGGGCCTGTCTTGGTGATTCTATGAACAACGTAGGGCCTGTCTTGGTGATTCTATGAACAACGTAGGGCCTGTCTTGGTCATTTTTTCCCCCAAAAGATGTCCATTTAAAATCTTCAGTCACTTCATTTTAAGTCATAAGCTAGTTTTATGATTTTATTTTTTTAATCATTATCTATGATCCTTATTTAGGCTGTTGACAGAAAGATGGATTTCTGACGACGCATCTAAACCAACTAAATCTCTCGTATTTGCGATTGTTATATCTATGGTGACTTTATTTATCTCATCTGTCAATTTCAGCCAAGTGTGTCAGAACTACTCTGCTCGGGAAAATTTAAAGATGGCGGCGGCCTACATAACTTGAGATGTGGGTCCTTTCTATACTACTACAGCTGACTTATAATGGCAGCACTATCCTCCAGTGTAACAGGGGAACTCTTCCACACTCCACTCTAGTGTTTTACACTTCAAACATTTCTGAGTGCCACTGATGCATGCCCTGATAAAGAGAGAAGGGGAAGACAGCTGCAAACATCCACTAACTGGAGTTGTCAGTGGACTGAAGGATAGACTGGCTGGGGGTTGTGACTGGGTTGTGAGCTCTGTGTGTGTGTGTGTGTGTGTGTGTGTGTGTGTGTGTGTGTGTGTGTGTGTGTGTGTGTGTGTGTATTTTAGTGTGGCCAGTTTATTAGCTACACTCGTTTGGTACCGGGTCAGACCCCCCTTTGCCTCCAGAACAGCCTGAATTATTTGGGGTATGGAAACATTGCTCAATTGGTATCAAAAGACCTAACGTGTGCCAGGTAAACATTCCCTACACCATTACACCACCGGCCACCAACCTGTACCGTTGACACCAGGCAGGATGTGGCCATGGACTAATGCGGCTTATGTCAAATCAGCATGACACAACAGGAACTGGGATTCGTCGGACCAAGGCAATGTTTATCCACTCCTCAGCTGTCCAGTGTTGGTGATGGCGTGCTCACTGGAGCCCGCTTCTTCTTGTTTTTCACTAATAGGAGTGGTTGTCTGCTGCAACAGCCCATCCGTGACAAGGAGGTTCGTTCCCGAGATGCTGTTTTACACACCGCTGTTGTGCTGCGCCGTTATTTTGTCTGTTTGTGTCCCCGCCCCGCCTGTTAGCTTTCACAATTCTTGCCATTCTCCTTCGACCTCACATCTACACGCTGACTGGATGTTGTTGTTTTTTGTCGCACCATTCTCCGTAAACCCTCGACATTGTCATCCGTGAAAAGCCCAGGAGGCCGGGCATTTCTTAGATACAGGAACTCAACGTCTCTTAGGTCACTCGTTTTGCCCATTCTAGCGTTCAATCAAACAGTAACTGAATTCCTCAGTGCCTGTCTGCCTGCTTTATATAGCAAGCCACGGCCAAGTGACTCACTGTCTGTAGGAGCAAACTATTTTCACGAACGGGGTGGTGTACCCTATTAAACTGACCACTGAGTGTATGACTGGGGTATATTTTATGTCCTAAAAATAAGATGCCATATTACTCTAAATACACATCTCAGGTTTGTATGAGTGTGGGTGGCAGACTGGCCAGGGTATAAGGGTGGTTTGGTAAAGTAGGGGTTACTTTTTTTATCCCAAAAAGGCTACAGACCTGCTCAATCCACACAAACACTGGTGGGTCAAGTAAAAGGAACAACCTGGACTTCTTTTATCAGCGCAGAGAGAGCGACAGAGAGACAGAGACAGAGAGAGAGAGAAAGAGAGACAGAGAGCGGGAGAGAGAGAGTGTGTCTGGGATCTTCAGAGGGCCCAGGAGAGCCAGGGCTGTGAAACACGAATGGTTTAGGCACCTCCAGCTGTGTGGACCCTATTAAAACTAAGAGACAACCAGCAGGTAGTCAATCTACAGACCCCTGGGGGACCCTTTGATATCTGTCAGAACTCAGTTCCCTCCAAAATATGATGGATAACATGATACACAACTTTGACTACAGCTCACCCAGTAACCCTACAAAAGGTAGATAGGCCTATTCACTGTGCGTTTCTTTTTCAGTACTCTGATTGTTTTTCGTTTTCAACCCTGGTGATATTTTTTGTTCTCCATCTGCACGACATTAATCGAAAATGTCACCTTGCTCATTTGATCACATTTCTATTCTCAACCCCCTAGCTACATCCCTTTTGGAACCTTTCCCTAAATCACACATGCTGATATTCAAAATGTCCGTAGAATGCTCTCCTCTCAATAACACACATCCCCCCCCCCCTCCCCACTTCCAGTCCCTAATCCATTCTTTCAAAACAGCTCACCAATTTCATCAAGTCATATGTGATGAGTGCACTAAACAGCTGAAGCTTACAACTTAAACCAGACTCAAGGGATAGAATTAAGCCACACTGGCTCCCAAATGAATTACACAATAGGTTACTGGGCACTGTGCATTTGTCTCAGAGCAGAGAGGCAGATAGGCAGTCCGTGCCAAGCTTTAGAATTTTAACATTGGACTAGTGAGCTTTAGTGTTATCAATCATTAAATCAAATCAATTAAATATTATTCATCACATGCTTGGTAAACAACTGGTGTGGACTAACAGTGAAAGATGACAGTTCATTCCCAATTTATTTATTTATCAGAAATTTTGCAAGATGAAATCTATTGAGATGCACGATCTGTGTCCAAATGAAAAAAAACACAAAGCTATACTTTAGCAAGAATAATAGGGCAACTACAGTCTAAAATAATAACAATTAACTAATACAAATAAACATCCATTAACAGCAAAAACGTTGTACAACGATTAATACAACTACTGCTACAACTACTAACAACTCACAAAACGTCTGCTACAACTACTAATACAACTACCAATACTACTTTTACAACTACTAATACAACTAACAAAATTACAACTAATAAAAACTAAGTACCTATGATATATACATACTTACAAATATGTTCATATTAGTTAAAAATACAAACAGTTTGTTCTTAAAATGTGAAAAAAAAAGGTATTTCTTAAATTCACGGTGTGATTGCAATAATATGATTTCTATGGGTAAATGGTTTCAGTCAGTTAAGGCCTTTGTATCTGAAAGATTGTAACGGTTGTTTTCGGGTGAAAGAGAGGAGGACCGAGATGCAGCGTGATGATAATCCATATTTAATGGGAATACTCTAAACACCAAACAAAAACAACAAACCGACAAAAGGAACGAAGACGAAACAGTCCCGTAACGTGAACACTAAAAACTGGAACAGGAACAATCACCTACAAAATACCCACAGAATATGGCTGCCTAAATATGGTTCCCAATCAGAGACAACGATAGACAGCTGCCTCTAATTGAGAACCAATCTAGGCAACCATAGACTTACAAAAACACCTAGAAACAGAAAACACCCCCATAAACATACAAAACCCCTAGAGAACCCAAAAACACATACATCACCCATGTCACACCCTGACCTAACCAAAATAACAAAGAAAACTAAGGTCAGGGTGTGACAAAGATCTTACTCTATCTTCATGATATATCCTCGGAATGTGTAATTGCTGTTCTTATCGAAAGGAGTAGTGTGAGTCTTGTGAAGTTAGGTGTTCCCTAATATATACAGGGAAAAATCTAAGTTGATACATTTTATAAAGAAAGTGGTACCAATGCAGTTGTCTTCTGTTTGGGAGTGACAGGCCCTTTAGCGATTCATACATTGTGCAATAATGTCTTATAATGGCACCCAATTATGAATATGCAAAGATTGTTATAAAGAACACCTAATTTGTGAAATAAGGTCTTGGTTGTGTTTTGAAAGATGTCAACACAGTCTAGGACAGGAAACAGCAGTTGGGTTACTAAGGTCTTTCTAACGGATACAGTAAACCATTTTATGGATCTGTATAGTAACCCAAGCTTAAAGTTAATTGTTTTTCCTAGTATAATCAATATGTAGAATCTATCCTCAAATCTAGAAATGTCAAACAATAAACACTTTCAAGCATTGTTCCATCACTTCAATGAATTTTGAAATTACCAGATGTAGAGTTTGTTATTTTCTGCATACCAAACAGCGTGACATAGGACTGTTTTTATTCATTTAAAACCAAATAATTTGCTAAAATCCTCTTCGAGAGTTGCTTGTATATTTGAACATGATGTATAGAGCACTGTATCATCAGTGTATTCGTGAACATGTGTATTCTGACACATTAGAGGCAATTCATTTATGAATATAGAGAGTAGAAGGGGGGCCAATACTGAGCCTTGAGGTACACCTCTACTGAGTCCGAGAAACTCTGATTTATGACCTTCTATGAAAACACATTGTTTTCTATTGCTAAGATATGCACGGAACCAGTTTAGTGATCTGTTAGTGAAACCAATGTTTTGAAGTTTTCCTAGTGAGATAGACTAAATCAAATGCTTTTGATAAATCAATGACGATGGCACCAGTTAGTTTGCCTTGGTGAGATGAAGGATTTACGGTACCAGTTAGTTTGCCTTGGTGAGATGAATGATTTACGGTACCAGTTAGTTTGCCTTGGTGAGATGAAGGATTTACGGCACCAGTTAGTTTGCCTTGGTGAGATGAAGGATTTACGGCACCAGTTAGTTTGCCTTGGTGAGATGAAGGATTTACGGCACCAGTTAGTTTGCCTTGGTGAGATGAATGATTTACGGTACCAGTTAGTTTGCCTTGGTGAGATGAAGGATTTACGGTACCAGTTAGTTTGCCTTGGTGAGATTAATGATTTACGGCACCAGTTAGTTTGCCTTGGTGAGATGAAGGATTTACGGTACCAGTTAGTTTGCCTTGGTGAGATGAATGATTTACGGTACCAGTTAGTTTGCCTTGGTGAGATGAAGGATTTACGGTACCAGTTAGTTTGCCTTGGTGAGATGAAGGATTTACGGTACCAGTTAGTTTGCCTTGGTGAGATGAAGGATTTACGGTACCAGTTAGTTTGCCTTGGTGAGATGAAGGATTTACGGTACCAGTTAGTTTGCCTTGGTGAGATGAAGGATTTACGGCACCAGTTAGTTTGCCTTGGTGAGATGAATGATTTACGGTACCAGTTAGTTTGCCTTGGTGAGATGAAGGATTTACGGTACCAGTTAGTTTGCCTTGGTGAGATGAAGGATTTACGGTACCAGTTAGTTTGCCTTGGTGAGATGAAGGATTTACGGTACCAGTTAGTTTGCCTTGGTGAGATGAAGGATTTACGGTACCAGTTAGTTTGCCTTGGTGAGATGAAGGATTTACGGTACCAGTTAGTTTGCCTTGGTGAGATAAAGGATTTACGGTACCAGTTAGTTTGCCTTGGTGAGATGAAGGATTTACGGCACCAGTTAGTTTGCCTTGGTGAGATGAAGGATTTACGGTACCAGTTAGTTTGCCTTGGTGAGATGAAGGATTTACGGTACCAGTTAGTTTGCCTTGGTGAGATGAAGGATTTACGGTACCAGTTAGTTTGCCTTGGTGAGATGAAGGATTTACGGCACCAGTTAGTTTGCCTTGGTGAGATGAAGGATTTACGGTACCAGTTAGTTTGCCTTGGTGAGATGAAGGATTTACGGTACCAGTTAGTTTGCCTTGGTGAGATGAAGGATTTACGGTACCAGTTAGTTTGCCTTGGTGAGATGAAGGATTTACGGCACCAGTTAGTTTGCCTTGGTGAGATGAAGGATTTACGGTACCAGTTAGTTTGCCTTGGTGAGATGAAGGATTTACGGTACCAGTTAGTTTGCCTTGGTGAGATGAAGGATTTACGGCACCAGTTAGTTTGCCTTGGTGAGATGAAGGATTTACGGCACCAGTTAGTTTGCCTTGGTGAGATGAATGATTTAATGTACCAGTTAGTTTGCCTTGGTGAGATGAAGGATTTACGGTACCAGTTAGTTTGCCTTGGTGAGATGAAGGATTTACGGTACCAGTTAGTTTGCCTTGGTGAGATGAAGGATTTACGGTACCAGTTAGTTTGCCTTGGTGAGATGAAGGATTTACGGCACCAGTTAGTTTGCCTTGGTGAGATGAAGGATTTACGGCACCAGTTAGTTTGCCTTGGTGAGATGAAGGATTTACGGTACCAGTTAGTTTGCCTTGGTGAGATGAAGGATTTACGGTACCAGTTAGTTTGCCTTGGTGAGATGAAGGATTTACGGTACCAGTTAGTTTGCCTTGGTGAGATGAAGGCTTTACGGCACCAGTTAGTTTGCCTTGGTGAGATGAAGGATTTACGGTACCAGTTAGTTTGCCTTGGTGAGATGAAGGATTTACGGTACCAGTTAGTTTGCCTTGGTGAGATGAAGGATTTACGGCACCAGTTAGTTTGCCTTGGTGAGATGAAGGATTTACGGCACCAGTTAGTTTGCCTTGGTGAGATGAATGATTTACGGTACCAGTTAGTTTGCCTTGGTGAGATGAAGGATTTACGGTACCAGTTAGTTTGCCTTGGTGAGATGAATGATTTACGGTACCAGTTAGTTTGCCTTGGTGAGATGAAGGATTTACGGTACCAGTTAGTTTGCCTTGGTGAGATGAAGGATTTACGGTACCAGTTTGTTTGCCTTGGTGAGATGAATGATTTACGGTACCAGTTAGTTTGCCTTGGTGAGATGAAGGATTTACGGTACCAGTTAGTTTGCCTTGGTGAGATGAAGGATTTACGGTACCAGTTAGTGTGCCTTGGTGAGATGAATGATTTACGGTACCAGTTAGTTTGCCTTGGTGAGATGAAGGATTTACGGTACCAGTTAGTTTGCCTTGGTGAGATGAATTATTTATACCATTAGTAAGTTTCTAATGCTCTAGTGATATAACTGTTGGGTCTAAATCCAGTCTGAAAGGGTGAAATTAAATGTATCTAGGTACTGATACATTTGGGAATGTATTAATTTATCAAAGATTTTTTGCTATTGACTAGATTACTGATATAGGTCTATAGTCATTTGGGTCTAAGGAGTTTCCACCTTTATCCTTTATGAAGACTCGGTGACTCGGTGACTCGGACTCATTTCCATCCGAAAGGTATTTAACCAGTCGTTAAAGACGTGTTGAATAGATCTGCTAGAAGACACATTCTAAGATTACCAGACCAATGTATAAATCTGGGTTCCAGTCCATCTAGACCTGCTCCTTAGTTGATATCGATCTCATTGAGGAGAGGCAGTATATCAGTTGTTTGATTCTTTCTAAAGTTAAATATCTGCTTAGGGGTGTTGATCTCCATATACAGTATACCCAGAATTGATGGAATTGTGGGTAATATTATCTGAGGTTCCAGGTGAGCTACTAAATGAGAAGTGATGATTAATAACATCAGCTATATCTGTCGGCTCTTGAATGACATGGTAATTTAGAATGATTTGCTGAATAGGTTTGATTATTTGACCTATTTAAAAGGTCCTTTGTGTATCTCCAGAACTGCTGTGGATTTTTTAAATTTTTTATTATTTTTAAGGCTATCCCATACAGAAGGATTTAATTTTCTATAGGACTCCCAATTAGTTGGTTCTTTGGTTCTACGGTACTTAGCCCGAGCTTTATCCCTTTCGCTGTACAGATGTATTCAATCAGAACTAACCCAGGGCAGGTGACAGCCCTTAACTTTTACTGTTCTCCAAGGTGCATCTTTATTGCTTTGTGAAGTCAGTGAGACAGTAATCCCCATGCTCTTTGGGCTGTTGGGATTAGTTGAAATCTTTGCTCGTTGGAAATCAAGTCGTCAATGAAAGAATCAATATCGAAATGTATACATTGTCTTAAATTAATCCATGTGGGTGGTTCTTTAGCCTAGTGGTTAGAGCGTTGGACTAGTAGGTAAAAATCTGTCGTTCTGCCCCTGAACAAGGCCGTTAACCCACTGTTCCCCGGTAGGCCGTCATTGTAAATAAGAATTTGTTCTTAACTGACTTGTCTAGCTAAATAAATTACAAACAGAGTAGATGATGGAAAGATCACTGAAACAGTCTGGAAGAACACCCAAATGTATAATCCTGTCAGGACCTGTCACCAAGAGCCAATTCAGCAAAGTCCCGTTATGAATTTGTGGATTAACTCTCGTTGGTTCTTTGATTACTTGAGTAACATACCTATTTTTAATAGTTTTCTCTATCCTCAGCAAAGGATTTATCTAGCCAATTCTTGTTAAAGTCATCCTAAATAATCCATTCATTTGACCAATGCATTGAATTTACAGGGGTGATAATATTGTTTATGGCGTCTACTGGGGCATTGGGTAGTTTTTCAAATTTGACCGATCATCAATGACTTGTTCTCATGTAGACTTATTTAAAACAAATAAACCATCAACATCTACAGGGGGAATCTCAGGTTGAAATCTTCATAGACAGTCATTTATCGAGGACATAGGTTGCTACTCCCTCACCTCGAGTGAGACCTATCAATTCTATATCATATCTAACCCTGGATTTCTTTACTCAGTGTCTGAAATGTTTCTATTCATCCATGTCTCTGAAAATGTTAACACAGTATTTGAGGTTTATGAGTTTCTACTAATGCTCTGGGCGTGTATATTTTGAGTAGCAGGCTATGAATGATTACATGTATAATTTTGAAGGCTTTAGTATCTGTTATTCTATCTGGACTAGACATGACTAAATAATAATGAATAAAACTAAATGAATTGCATCCCTCGATTCCAGATCATGTTCAGAAGGTGTCATATCTGATTAAGTTCAGATGCTGCTGTGTTTTTGCAGACCCTGCGTGTTTTTCTCAGCAAAGCTCTCTGGCTGAACACCTGGGATTCTCTCAGTGGACTGTTCTGGAGCTCTGTGGTAGTTATGTTGAATTGGACCTGTGGGTGCTTCCCTGGATGCTACTGTAGTATAACTGTCCCTCTGGGTAGACGGCTGGGGTTTACCCTGGATGATACTGTTGTATAACTGTCCCTCTGGGTAGATGGCTGGGGTTTACCCTGGATGCTACTGTAGTATAACTGTCCCTCTGGGTAGATGGCTGGCGTTTACCCTGGATGCTATTGTAGTATCTCTGGGTAGATGGCTGATTGTATTGTCGATGGGTATGTGTGTTGTGTTGCCTTGGCTTGGAGTCCCTTTGAGTTTGTTGGTGGTTGGTTTTTTGGTCTTCTGATGTCAGTGTGGTTGTGTGACCTTCTGTCCAAAGCGGTGTCCTTCAGAACCTTTGCAAAGGCGCTCATCCCTTCTCTGTTGACGTGAAACTGGTCAGAGAGTTGGTCATGGGAAATATACTTATGATGAGCAATGCGCACATTCTGAATCAGAGCAAAGTTACCAGACATTTCAGCATTTAACCTGTGAATGATTCTGTGATGTATATCTGTTCTGGGTAGAAGAGTGGAGATTATGATCTTACTTGTGGCGTAGGCCTACGTGGCTGTTATAGCCATCTGGGTCAGAGCCTATAACCACCTGGGTCAGAGACTTGGCTACATCCACCTTGCCTGTGCTGAGCTCATTCCTTCCTGTGTGGAGGATTATGTGGGTGGGTGCTCTGCCAGTAATCCAAGGGCAGACTGCATAGTTCCTCACTCTTCTCCTTGGGAAGAACTGTCTTCCATCAAGGTCTTTTCTGTTGGAGTAATACAGGATGACAATGTTGTCCTCTGACTGCTGCTCTGGCTGTGTGCTGCTGTTGTGGGGTGGTGTCTGGAGTGGATCTCTTCATCTCCTCCAGCTGTGTCTCCAGACGAGTTCCTCATTCATGCGGTTCAGCTCCATTTGTAGATCCTGGTTTGCCTCTTCAACCTTCCTTACAGCACAGCACATCTGTTGTATCTGTGCTGTCAGCTGGTTTCAGGTCTGCGGGTCAGGTCTGATCTGGTTGCTGGAGGTTGCTGGAGGTGGTATTTTTCATTGAACATGGTAAAGTCTCTCTGTTGTTCAGCCAGGCTGTCTTTCAGAGCGTTAACTCTGGGGCAGTGGCGGGAATGAGGAGGTGGGGAGGGGTACCCAGTTGTTGTTACTGATGTTGACACATCTTCACGGGTAGCCTTCACCTCTGGCTCCTCCTGTTTAAAGAGCTCTGTGGCTGAACCACCTCTGGCTCCTCCTGTTTAAAGCGCTCTGTGGCCGCTTTTCGTGTTGGGAACTTCCTCCAGGCTGCTCTCAGAACCCTGGACCATTCTTGTTCCATTGTTATAAAATGTTAACTGTTAACTTCAGTCCTTCTTCCGCTTCCCCCTCTTCTCCCTCCACAGTGATCTGTCTACATGTGCAGATGCCACCCTTCCTGGGATAGGGCAAGGCAGCAGTGATGGCAGAGTGCTAGGCTGTAGGATGTGGGGTAAAGAAGAGCAGGTTTCAATCTCATTCTCCTCTCTTCAGGTCCACTGAAATCAGTCATAAGGGTCTCTGGGTTGTCCCCTCGGGATCTTTTCTTTTAATCGATTCTTTACTTTGGTTGTTGTAATATCTTTAAGGTATTCCATTTCAACCTCTTTGTTTTTATTTTGAAAAAGATGCACCTGAGCCTGTATAGTCTGCTGTCGTCCAATCGGTATTGGATAGAATGTCGCGGCTCCACCCACCTGCGGGGAAAACAACCAAAGGTTACCGAAAAGCTGCAGTTACTCAATTGGCTCACAGCCCAAAAAAACTTGACCTTTTTCAAAATACATTTTCTTGTTGTCTGCTTGTTTTAATCAATTACTAAATTTAAGAAAGGTTTACCATGTCTAGAGATTGTTTCAACATTGTCTGCTCCTTAGAGTTCTCACTACTTCCAAAAATATATTACAGTATGGCTTCTACAATATCTGTATTTTTCTCATGACGGTGCTGGCAGCCAAATGAGTACGTGTTAGCCAGCTACCGACCGGAACATTAAGCTAGCCAAGACCCTACAAGGCAAACAAACAGACTACACAGCTACAAGTAGTGAGTGGAGTTACAAACAGACTATACTAAACAAGTTAAATGTCTTACCTGTGATGAAATGTTTTCCACACACGTGTAGCCACCGGGTCCCCACAGTTCCCACGCCAAATAACCTGAAGCCACAGGGCTCTTCTCGAAGCCTTTATTTCCCTGTGTGGAAGTATTGTGAACCGTAAGTCAAGATTTTTGCCTTGGTCACATTGAACAACACAGCAGTTATTTCTGTATAACAACAAAAAAATTGACAATGGTGATCAATTGTAAAGAACGTTTGTTTTCCACAATGTGTGGGCGTGGCTGAAGAGATTCCTTACTGCGTGAATAATAAGAAGTATGGTTTGGTCCTTCATTATGACATCAGCATGTGCTCAGCATGTGTTACGAGATTGTTTTTTTATTTATTTGATAATGCTAATAGCACGTTCGCTTCAATTTTTTTTCAGTCTTATGGCTTGAGGGTAGAAGCTGTTCAGGGTCCTGTTGGTTACAGAGAGAACGAGCTATGACTTGAGTGGTTGGTGTCTTAAAACATTTTTAGGGCCATTCCTCTGACACTGCCTGGTACAGAGGTCCTGAATGGCAGGGAGCTCGGCCCCAGTGATGTATTGGGCTATACGCACTAACCTCTGTAGTGTCTTGCCTTGCAATTGTAATAGCGAGCGGTGATGCAGCCAGTCAAGATGCTCTCAATGGTGCAGCTGTAAACCTTTGAGGATTGGAGGGCACGACACTGGACCAGAGAGTAGATCTTTGAGGATCTGAGGACTATAAACTGTAGAAATAGCATGCATAGATTGTATTTGAGTCTATGAGTTTATCCACCCAGCCAACTAGTGATTTCTAATCCTGTTATGTGTGTTCTGCAGTGCATATATACCATAAGGGAGAGAGAATGATCAATCTAACCACTGAGACCTAAAATACTTTACTTTGTAATCAACAAAAGGTCATTCCCCTATAGACGTTAGAGTCTGAAATTGACCCAAAAACGCAAGGGGAAAAGAAATGAGCAAACTCTGCAGATTTAAAAGTCTGTGCAGGTGTTTGAGGTGTGAAGTCAGGGCATTTGTCTGCGTAATTACTAAAAGGACGAGCCAAGGGTTTCATGCTACCTTCCACCAAACTAATTTGTTCTTGTTAATTTTCCCGATAGTGCCAGGGCCAAGGCGTTTCATTTGGTGAGAAAGCAAGAGTCAAGAGAAGCACTACGGACAGTGATTAGTTTCCCTATTGTGATAACAATCCCTCTCACTATTGATGGTGATTAGTTTCCCTATCCTGACAACAAGCCCTCTCACTATGGATGGTGATTAGTTTCCCTATTCTGACAACAAGCCCTCTCGGAGAGGGTGCAAGTGTTGGTCATCTTAGTTTGGACAGTATCCAGATGTTCGTATTGTCATACCAACCTTCTCTCATCCCGGGATTTACAGTATTTCCGGCATAGCACACAAGGGGGCGCTAAAATGCAAGAAAACCCCATTGGACCTCGATTACCAGAACGCTAACATAATTTGCACAATCTAATAGCGAAGACAGGCAAATCCAGCTCATTAAGTTATTGAGCAAATCAACAAAGTTGTGATGCATGCTTTTCTGGATGATGAGTGAGGGGAGAAGAACAAAGGAGAAGCAAAATGCTAGTAGGAAGCACAGGGAAAAAATGGCAGCTCGACAGAACTCATCCAGAGCTCTTTGACTTCTGGCAGAAGGCTAGATATAAGATATCTGAAGGCAATTATTTAGTAATGAATTGCATAGAAGTGTAACTTCATTACCTCATGTGCACCGCACAACAGAGACTCGCCGATAGATATGAAACACTGTGGACTGTAACGATGTGCGCTGAGAGTCAGCTGAGGCATGAAAGCCTGAGGTCTGTAAGCCTGTAGCGGCTCCCAGACCCGACGTCATTCCACCTGACACAAAAACAACAAAAAACACTCCCTGATGCTTCCCTTAGGTGAGGCATCATTCTGTAACGATGTGCGTCGAGAGTCAGGAAGCAAGTTCAGGGAGTGAGTGTTTTAATAAAGTAAACGGAACATAATACAAAACAAGAACCACTAACATCACACAGACAGGAAACAGAAACAATGACGCCTGGATAAGGAACCAAAGGTAGTGTCACGTTATGACCTTAGTTCCTCTGTTATGTCTTTGTTTTAGTTTGGTCAGGGCGTGAGTTGGGGTGGGTAGTCTATGTTCTTTTTTCTATGTTGTGTTTATGTGTTTGGCCTGGTATTGTTCTCAATCAGAGGCAGGTGTCGTTCGTTGTCTCTGATTAAGAATCGTACATAGGTAGCCTAATCTGATTATTTTCTGTTTTAGTGTTTTACGCACCTTACAGGACTGTTTCGGTTTTCGTTTATTTTCACGTTGTTATTTTGTATTTTCAGTGTTCAGTAAAATAAATCATCATGAACACATACCACGCTGCACATTGGTCCGACATTTCATTACAGGGAGTGACATATACAGGGCAGGTATTCAAGGAAGTGATTGAGTCCAGGTGAGTGGTGTGCGTGTAACGATGGTGAGAGGTGTGCGCCATAACGAGCATCCTGGTGACCTAGAGGCCGGAGAGGTAGCACAAGTGACATGGACTCACCAGGTACCGCAGTCTCCAAACAAACACGTGCCTGGGGAACTGTAGTTAGCTTCAAAATGTAAAATACTGTGACAGGTGAAATTAAATGAACATAATGCACAAGTTGACTGCAGGTATTAACTTTAAACCTATCTACATATATTCCAATTTATTGAAAAACTTAAAATAAATTGTTTTGATATTATTGACAATATTGAAAACCATCCAGTTGCTTTTTCCAAAGACCCCCAGTACACGGTATCTACGCTATACCGCCCAAGCCTATGGTCATCATCATTATTATGCTTTCATAATGGTCCTTGTAGAATGTAACATTGGTCATTGTAGAATTGTGATGTGTTTTTTTTAAGATGGCTAGCTTTCTCTCTGGTCATGAACACTTTGCCTGGCTGATGTACCTGTCTTTAGTCCCTAAGAAGCACAAGTGGTGGATCTTGTTAGTTCCCATGATAGTGCTTTAGTTCCCATGATAGTCCTTTAGTTCCCATCACAGTCCTTTAGTTCCCATCACAGTCCCTTTAGTTCCCATGACAGTCCCTTTAGTTCCCATGATAGTCCTTTAGTTCCCATCACAGTCCCTTTAGTTCCCATGACAGTCCCTTTAGTTCCCATGACAGTCCTTTAGTTCCCATCACAGTCCCTTTAGTTCCCATGACAGTCCTTTAGTTCCCATGATAGTCCTTTAGTTCCCATGATAGTCCTTTAGTTCCCATGACAGTCCTTTAGTTCCCATCACAGTCCCTTTAGTTCCCATGATAGTCCTTTAGTTCCCATCACAGTCCCTTTAGTTCCCATGATAGTCCTTTAGTTCCCATCACAGTCCCATAGTTCCCATCACAGTCCCTTTAGTTCCCATCACAGTCCCTTTAGTTCCCATGACAGTCAAACTCTCAGACTCTCACGGACACGACGGGGTTCTCCGTTTCATGTCTTTTAGGCCCCGTGGAAAGATGAGACTCTCACGAACACGACGGGGTTCTCCGTTTCATGTCTTTTAGGCCCCGTGGAGAGATGAGACTCTCACGGACACGACGGGGTTCTCCGTTTCATGTCTTTTAGGCCCCGTGGAAAGATGAGACTCTCACGGACACGACGGGGTTCTCCGTTTCATGTCTTTTAGGCCCCGTGGAAATATGAGACTCTCACGGACACGACGGGGTTCTCCGTTTCATGTCTTTTAGACCCCGTGGAGAGATGAGACTCTCACGGACACGACGGGGTTCTCCGTTTCATGTCTTTTAGGCCCCGTGGAAAGATGAGACTCTCACGGACACGACGGGGTTCTCCGTTTCATGTCTTTTAGGCCCCGTGGAGAGATGAGACTCTCACGGACACGACGGGGTTCTCCGTTTCATGTCTTTTAGGCCCCGTGGAAAGATGAGACTCTCACGGACACAACGGGGTTCTCCGTTTCATGTCTTTTAGGCCCCGTGGAAAGATGAGACTCTCACGAACACGACGGGGTTCTCCGTTTCATGTCTTTTAGGCCCCGTGGAGAGATGAGACTCTCACGGACACGACGGGGTTCTCCATTTCATGTCTTTTAGGCCCCGTGGAGAGATGAGACTCTCACGGACACGACAGGGTTCTCCGTTTCATGTCTTTTAGGCCCCGTGGAAAGATGAGACTCTCACGGACACGACGGGGTTCTCCGTTTCATGTCTTTTAGGCCCCGTGGAAATATGAGACTCTCACGGACACGACGGGGTTCTCCGTTTCATGTCTTTTAGGCCCCGTGGAAAGATGAGACTCTCACGGACACGACGGGGTTCTCCGTTTCATGTCTTTTAGGCCCCGTGGAAAGATGAGACTCTCACGGACACGACGGGGTTCTCCGTTTCATGTCTTTTAGGCCCCGTGGAAAGATGAGACTCTCACGAACACGACGGGGTTCTCCGTTTCATGTCTTTTAGGCCCCGTGGAAAGATGAGACTCTCACGAACACGACGGGGTTCTCCGTTTCATGTCTTTTAGGCCCTGTGGAGAGATGAGACTCTCACGGACACGACGGGGTTCTCCGTTTCATGTCTTTTAGGCCCCGTGGAAAGATGAGACTCTCACGGACACGACGGAGTTCTCCGTTTCGCTCTACGTCCTCCACAACTACCTTGGGACTCGTGTGAAGTCGATACAACCGATCTGCCAACTTCTGTCTGTAGCGTCAGAACACTTTGGGCTCCACAATAATATGACCCCTGTACGTACATGTTGATTTGCTCTAGGATGCCCACATGCCACAAAATACTTGTTTGAGGGTTCCCCGGTACCAGTTGAAAAAAATGAATGGAAGTATACAGTGCCTTCGGAAAGAAATCAGACCTCTTGACTTTGTCCATATTTGATTACGTTACAGCCTTATTCTAAAATGTATTTTGAAAAATTCCCTCATCGATCTACACGCAATACCCCGTAACGACAAAATAGAAATAGGTTTTTAGAAATTGTTCCTAATTTATATATATTTTTTAAATATCACATTTACATAAGTATTCAGAGTCTTTACACAATACTTTGCTGAAGCACCTTTGGCAGCGATTACAGCATTGAGTGTTTATGGGTATGACGCTACAACTTTGGCAGACCTGTATTTGGGGAGTTTCTCCCTTTCTTCTCAGCAGATCCTCTAAAGCTCTGTCAGGTTCGATGGGGATCGCTGCACAGCTATTTTCAGGTTTCTCCAGAGACGTTCAATCAGGTTCTAGTCCAGGCTCTGGCTGGGCCACTCAAGGACATTCAGAGGCTTGTCCCGAAGCCACTCCTGCGTTGTCTGGTTGTGTGCTTAGGGTTGTTGTCCTGTTGGAAGGTGAACCTTTGCCCCAGTCTGAGGTCCTGATCGCTCTGGAGCAAGTTTCCATCAAGGATCTCTATACTTGGCTCCATTCATCTTTGCCTCAATCCAGACTAGTCTCCCAGTCCCTGCCACTGAAAACATCCCCACAGCATGATGCTGCCACCACCATGCGTAATGCTTAGCATTCAGGCCAAATAGTTCAATCTTGGTTACATCAGACCAGAGAATCTTGTTTCACATTGTCTGAGAGTCCTTTAGGTGCCTTTAGGCAAACTGCAAGCGGGCTGTTATGTGCCTTTTACTGAGGAGTGGCTTCTGTATGACCACTCTACAATAAAGGCCTGATTGGTGGAGTGCTGCAGTGATAGTTGTCCTTCTAGAAGGTTCTCCCATCTCCACAGAGGAACTCTAAAGCTTTGTCAGAGTGCCCATTGGGTTCTTGGTCACCTCCCTGACCAAGGCCCTTCTCCCCTGATTGCTCAGTTTGGCCTGGCGGCCAGCTGTAGGTAGAGTCTTGGTGGTTCCAAACGTCTTCCATTTAAGAATGATGGAGGCCACTGGGGACCTTCAATGATGCTGACATGTTTTGGTACCCTTCCTCAGATCTGTGCCTAGAACCCAATCCTGTCTCGGCATGGATTGTTTTTTTCTTTAGTCCCCATGTCCCTTTAGTCCCCATGTCCCTTTAGTCCCCATGTCCCTTTAGTTCCCATGATAGTCCCTTTAGTTTTAGTGACAGTTTCTTTAGTCCCCATGATAGTCCCTTTAATTTTAGTGACAGTTCCTTTTGTCCCCATGATAGTCCCTTTAGTCCCCATGTCCCTTTAGTCCCCATGATAGTCCCTTTAGTCCCCATGACAATCCCTTTAGTCCCCATGTCCCTTTAGTCCCCATGATAGTCCCTTTAGTCCCCATGACAATCCCTTTAGTCCCCATGTCCATTTAGTCCCCATGATATTCCCTTTAGTCCCCACAACAATCCCTTTAGTCCCCATGTCCCTTTAGTCCTCATGTCCCTTTAGTCCCCATGTCCCTTTAGTCCCCATGTCCCTTTAGTTCCCATGATAGTCCCTTTAGTCCCCATGATAGTCCCTTTTAGTCCTGTGACAGTCATTTTAGTCCCCATGATAGTTCCTTTAGTCCCCATGATAGTCCCTCTAGTCCCCATGATAGTTTCTTTAGTCCCCATGACAGTCATTTTAGTCCCCATGATAGTCCCTTTAGTCCCCATGATAGTCCCTCTAGTCCCCATGATAGTTCCTTTAGTCCCCATGACAGTCATTTTAGTCCCCATGATAGTCCCTTTAGTCCCCATGATAGTCCCTCTAGTCCCCATGATAGTCCCTCTAGTCCCCATGATAGTCCCTTTAGTCCCCACAATAGTTCCTTTAGTCCCCATGATAGTCCCTCTAGTCCCCATGATAGTTCCTTTAGTCCCCATGACAGTCATTTTAGTCCCCATGATAGTCCCTTTAGTCCCCATGATAGTCCCTCTAGTCCCCATGATAGTTCCTTTAGTCCCCATGACAGTAATTTTAGTCCCCATGATAGTCCCTTTAGTCCCCATGATAGTCCCTCTAGTCCCCATGATAGTCCCTCTAGTCCCCATGATAGTCCCTTTAGTCCCCACAATAGTCCCTTTAGACCCCATGATAGTTCCTTTAGTCCCCATGATAGTTCCTTTAGTCCCCATGATAGTCCCTCTAGTCCCCATGATAGTTCCTTTAGTCCCCATGACAGTCATTTTAGTCCCCATGATAGTCCCTTTAGTCCCCATGATAGTCCCTCTAGTCCCCATGATAGTCCCTCTAGTCCCCATGATAGTCCCTTTAGTCCCCACAATAGTCCCTTTAGTCCCCATGATAGTTCCTTTAGTCCCCATGATAGTTCCTTTAGTCCCCATGATAGTCCCTCTAGTCCCCATGATAGTTCCTTTAGTCCCCATGACAGTCATTTTAGTCCCCATGATAGTCCCTTTAGTCCCCATGATAGTCCCTCTAGTCCCCATGATAGTCCCTTTAGTCCCCACAATAGTCATTTTAGTCCCCATGATAGTCCCTTTAGTCCCCATGATAGTCCCTCTAGTCCCCACGATAGTCCCTTTAGTCCCCATGATAGTCCCTCTAGTCCCCATGATAGTCCCTTTAGTCCCCACAATAGTCCCTCTAGTCCCCATGATAGTCCCTTTAGTCCCCACAATAGTCCCTTTAGTCCCCATGATAGTCCCTTTAGTCCCCATGATAGTCCCTCTAGTCCCCATGATAGTCCCTTTAGTCCCCACAATAGTCCCTTTAGTCCCCATGATAGTTCCTTTAGTCCCCATGATAGTCCCTCTAGTCCCCATGATAGTCCCTTTAGTCCCCATGACAGTCCTCTAGCTGAGTGAACCTGGTTGGGTTGATCTGTCCCCATGACATTCCCTTTAGGTAAGTGGGTCTGGCTGAGTGTGAGAGGAGAGCCCATCCAGGCCACTTAGCGCATGTGACCTTTAATTCCATTCAGGCTGTGTACAAATGACTTCAACATGCCCCACTCAGGAGAAAAAGGCACCTGAAAGAAAGTCTCTGCTAGATTGTAGCCACTCTGGGTTTGGCCGGCGTCACCGCGGCATTATCTACTCTGGCTCTAATGACTTCCCGCCGAGCGGAGAAAGAGAGAGAGCAAGAGAGAGGCTTCTCTGAGAGAGGAGAGAGAGAGAGGCTTCTCTGAGAGAGGAGAGAGAGACAGGCTTCTGTGAAAGGAGAGAGTAGAGGAGAGCGAGAGAGAGAGAGGGGAGGGGGGGGGGGGTTCTGTGACAGGAGAGGAGAGGAAAGAGGAGAGGCTTGGCAGCCAGACTAAGAATAGCATTAGACACAAGGTTATCTGGGCATTACACTCACCGTAACATGTAATTAACTCGCCTCTTCCATTTTCATTACACAATTATTCATTAATGTCAATTTAATTTTATGCATTGTTCTACATGACCAAAGGCTGATTACTAGGGCTCTTGCACTCCAATATCCCAAGTTAACTGGTATCGGCCTCACTCGCAGGCCCACTAATTGCAATTTAGCCCCAGACAGCACCTCCCTCTTTAGGCCTAACCTTAATGGAGAAACTGATTCTCAAACAGGTAACGATTGGAAAGACAAAGTGCTTCTCCCACTGAATGGAAAACAAATGCCCTCACTGCTAAGCTGTTTTCTTTGTGATAGTGCGGGGTCCAGCCCTTTGTATTCAGAGCGGGATAAGTGGTTATATGTCCCCCCCCCCCCCCCCCTCAAAATCCTATTTGTCTTCTATGTTCCTCTATCTCCATATAATAATAGAAAAGCCCTGTATTACTGGTAACACTGGTTAGGTGACAGAGTTACCCTCCATGGTAATAGGTTGATGGGACTGTGTGGTTTTTGGTGTTGTTTAAATAAAAAAGTGTTGCTAGGCATGTTTATCTGCCCGTCTGAAGAAACAATAATGTGTGAGAAAGGTTCATGACAGATATTCCTAGGTAGAGGTTAGCATTCAAGCAAATGATTAAACAACTTGTCTTTACTGTAGGTGTTTGTGTGTCCTATCTTCCATTTGTAAAGGAATGATCCACGCCTGATAAATATATCAGTGCAAAATGAGAAAAAGATTCAAGGATTATATTCCTTAGTGCCATAAAGTTCTGCTGGCATTATGACAATTCCTCCTCCACTCATTTTGGCACCCATTCTATGATATGTGTTTCTGAACTGATTCAAAACAGAGGACAGTCAATTGATCAACAACGGCACCCCATTATAATATTGTATATCCACCTAAACAAGGACCGTGACATTTTACACACATTTGACCATCTTAACCTACAGATAGTACGTTCTGAGGTGAGGTCAATCTCATCTGTTCTGGATAGACGCACCTCCCCACCCTGTCTCCAACACCCCGCTCTCCACACACACTCACCTCCCCTCCGGCCCCGCCCCCATCTCCTCCAAACCACCTCATCCCACCTCCCTTACGTCCCCACCCCCTCACCTCCCCCACCCACCTCATCTCCCCCTTCTCTCATAACAAAATGGCTGTCATTAATCTTTCTGATTCATCCAGCTGATGGCAATCAGATGCTGCCATCGCAGGGTTTATTATAGTATTAAAACAACAACTGCTACGGCTTTTCTCCTTATCCCCCCCCCCCCCCCCCCGCCTCTGCCTCACAGGCACAACCAACCACCTATCTCCACAGTCTCCTCCCCCACCCTCACCTTCTCCAGAGGGGGAGGAGGGGGAGGGTGTGTCGGAGTGATAATTAAATCCGCTTTTTTAGAGCGGGAAATCACTTCACACCGTTTTGTCGCAGTAACTTAGGAGACATCTAGTCTCATACGATAATGCTAGAAAATGATCAAGCGCGGAGGGGGACTTCACTTGGCACACACCTAGTAAGGAGGGAGAGAGAATATGATTAAAGCGTGTAAATTTTTACGCGGCCCCAGGCCAAACGGACCCGTCTTTCATCGAGCTGAAAGATCTACATCAAAGTGGTAAGAATCCTGCAGGCATATGTGTTCAAAGCTCTCGCTCCCATTTTTTGTTAAATTCAATTTTCTGCTTGTTGTCCATATTATGTTTGAAAATAAAGCACAGGATATTCACTTGTAATGGGGAAAGTACAAGGTGTGTGTCATTCTACAGAGAGCTTCTCTGTTTCATGAACAACACCAGAGGAAGCAAAGACAAAATGGCACATTCATTTACCCCTTTTGTTGATCAACCAATGTAAAATGATTATTTTTCTCTCCTCCACAGATCTTTGTAAGCAGTGGGGCAGCAATTATTGTCCATTTGCAGACTGAGGGGTAATCATGGAGAAGCTGCGGGATAATCAAGGACCTCGAAAAGAAAATGAGATAATAAGCGTATGATATGAAAGGAAGGAAACGGAGAGCAAACTAGAATCTTCATTGAGAATAAAAGGACATGTGATTAGCATGACCAAAGATTTAAAACACTCTGTTTGAATAGAATAGATTGTCATTACTTTCATATTGAATGGAGTTCACTTCATACCACATTATCTAAATAAGAAGATGAAATAGATTCGGAAAATATAGGATGTTGATGGTATTCTTTCAAGTTTTTCTTGTTTTTTTTTTTGTGAGGGGACAAAAAAATGTATCTAAATAGTTTTTTCAGATACATTTAGCACTTTAGAGTTTCAGTCGGCACATTCAATAACATACAGACTTTATGGTTCCAATCCTCCATGTACACAAAATATATGTTGTAATGCAAATTAATAGACAGCTCAAAACCATAGTTGCTGTTTGGGTATGTATTGATTGTTTTATGCCTGATCAAACATTTAAATACATGATGTATTCAGATCTCTATTAGCTCTTTCCAGAAGTCTTCAATCGCACAGCCTCATACGGTGTTCCCCAGGGCTCGGTACTAGGTCCCCTATGCATCTGCCAGTCCATCCAAGCCAATTGGTTAGGTCACATCTTTAACAAAAGTGACTCATGGATTATAGCACAAACCCCCATTAAATGACACAAGATGGAAGATCTTTTGATATTTGCCTACCCTTGGTTACTTGATTATTAACTTGAGAGTGCTGTTATTGCTGTGTCCTGATAACAGCTGATCCACTGTGTAGATGGATTGAAATAAAGAACGGCTCTTTGAAGCTCTCTGAAAGCCCTTAGCAGGGGACAACATCTCTGTTTATGCAGCTGTGGCGGGCCAAGCACAGCACCTACTGTAGGAAAATTATTAATGGGGCAAGCCCATTAATTCATTACACCCTTATGTGTGCTGCTTTAAAAAAAAAACATCCTGCTCCCAAATAGAAATCTTTGCCACACCTGTTGCCAATTAATCCATGCTGAAATACATCAATCAAAACAGATTGATAATAATGTGTTGCTAATGCCCAGTGAAGCAGCATGAGAGGAAGATTTGGTTAATTTGTGCACTTATCCCTGTTTTCCTTGCCAGTGGTTTTTTAATCTAAAGACAGAGAGGTTGTCACAAACAGACTCAACTTTCCACGGTCGTCAGCTACCATTAGTGTGCATTGATTAATGAGACAAAGTAATGCAGAGTTGATGTGTCAGACTTCCAATGAGGATTGAGATAAGGGAAGTTGGAGGCATGGAGATGATTCATAATCAATCTAGCATGTCACATGGCAAGACTGCAGCGTAGCCTAGTGGGTTAGAGCGTTGGGCCAGTAACTGAAAGGTTGCAGGATCAAATCCCTGAGCTGACAAGGTAAAAATCTGTCGTTCTGCTCCTGAACAAGGCAGTTTCCTAGGCCGAACAGGCTGTCATTGAAAATAAGAATTAGATCTTAACTGATTTGCCTAGTAAAATAAAGGTACAAAAAAAAAAAATCATCCCCACCTCCTTCTGTGGCTTGAAATATTGAAATGAAAACAACCAGTCAGTGACAGGGGAGCGTGTAGACTCGTCGCTGACTCAGAGTATGTGAGATGATCTCCAGATCATCATTATCTCAGGGTTTTTCCCCCCTTAGCAAATAGAGAAAACTATCCCTCTATCTTGGTGCTTGAATGAACACAGTTAGTGTACTGGTAAATTAGCAGGCGGAATGGTCGTACATTTCTCATGTTCAAAGGAGCCTCAAAAAGTCAATTTAGATCATTGATACAGGAAGAGCAACAAAAAAAAACATTTAATTTATCTTTGTGTTTGTCCCAAATGGCACCCTATTCACTTTATTGTGCATTACTAGTGTACTTCTACCCATAGGGCTCTGGTCAATAGTAGTTCACTATATAGAGTGCTACTTGGGACGTATCCTCTGTCTTTATATGCTTGTGATCGCTGCCATCTCACCATCTATCCTGATTGGTTAGGATTAATTGACATCTTGTGTGATTCTCAATTTTATTTTATTTTTTTCTGGTTCAATTAAAATCTAGTTTTAAACAGGACAAATATAAGCACCCACTAGTTGACCTTTGATTATAAAGATGGAATTGCTCTACACACATGTCTTTGTGAAACGGACCTTCAAACAAGACTTGACACCTATTTCTAATGGGTGTAAAGATATTTATTAGACGTATTACTTATACTACTGTATAGATTAAGTACTGTACATTCTACTGTATAGATTAAGTACTGTACGTAACGGCCTTGGTAATAGCTAAATATAAGATACTTTTATCCGTAGGTTCTTTTCAATGTGTAACTACATTTAATAGCATCAATGCCGAGTAACAAACGACATGCGACTGAATGCTAAGTAGCCATGTAACAATATGAATTAACTCATTGATCATACTGTACATTCTACTGTATAGATGAAGTACTGTACATTCTACTGTATAGATGAAGTACTGTACATTCTACTGTATAGACAAAGTATTGTACATTCTACTGTGTAGATTAAGTACTGTACATTCTACTGTGTAGATTAAGTACTGTACACTCTACTGTGTAGATGAAGTACTGTACATTCTACTGTGTAGATGAAGTACTGTACATTCTACTGTATAGATGAAGTACTGTACATTCTACTGTATAGATGAAGTACTGTACATTCTACTGTGTAGATGAAGTACTGTACATTCTACTGTGTAGATGAAGTACTGTACATTCTACTGTATAGATGAAGTACTGTACACTCTACTGTGTAGATGAAGTACTGTACATTCTACTGTGTAGATGAAGCACTGCACATTCTACTGTATAGATGAAGTACTGTACATTCTACTGTGTAGATGAAGTACTGTACATTCTACTGTGTAGATGAAGTACAGTACATTCTACTGTATAGATGAAGCACTGCACATTCTACTGTATAGATGAAGTACTGTACATTCTACTGTGTAGATGAAGTACTGTACATTCTACTGTGTAGATGAAGTACAGTACATTCTACTGTATAGATTAAGTACTGTACATTCTACTGTGTAGATGAAGTACTGTACATTCTACTGTGTAGATGAAGTACTGTACATTCTACTGTGTAGATGAAGTACTGTACATTCTACTGTATAAATGAAGTACTGTACATTCTACTATATAAATGAAGTACTGTACATTCTACTGTATGAATTAAGTACTGTACATTCTACTGTATAGATTAAGTACTGTACATTCTACTGTATAGATTAAGTACTGTACATTCTACTGTATAAATGAAGTACTGTACATTCTACTGTGTAGATGAAGTACTGTACATTCTACTGTATAAATGAAGTACTGTACATTCTACTGTATAAATGAAGTACTGTACATTCTACTGTATAAATGAAGTACTGTACATTCTACTGTATAGATTAAGTACTGTACATTCTACTGTATAGATTAAGTACTGTACATTCTACTGTATAAATGAAGTACTGTACATTCTACTGTCCACTCAACAATGCTTCCCTTTTTACTTAAAAAAAAAGGGAAGAATGCAAGGATGCATCGTTCAGAATGCAGGTGAGAACGACAACCTTGCCAGTGGACTGGGATGATGCAATTCTCTGGCAAAAGGTGTTTAAATGGGAGACAGCTCTCTCTACCTTCTCTACCTGCTCTGAGTTCCAGAGCTGAGGAGATGGTGATGGTGGACCACTCATTGTCTGCTTAGAGCTGTTTACATTTCTTCTAAAGCCCTATTTAGTTTCTCCTGACAAGGTGGAATAAGTGACTGTGCCATGATGGATGGCAGCACCTGTCCTAATGGAGGCTCAAACTGTGCCCACTAGTGCACGTTACGTTGATAAATTGACGACAGTTGGAACATGCTCCGTTAGCGGGGAGAATGAGGCTACTAGGACATCCGCCCAGCCCTCTCTCTCTCTCTCTCTCTCTCTCTCCATGTTTCCCCAGCTTAAAGTTTGCATCCCAAATAGGGGCACCCTACTTGTCCTGGTCAAAGGTAGTGCACTTTATAGGGAATAAAATACCATTTGGGGCGCAGAAAAAAGTTAGCGCACAGCAAAATCTGGAACTCCCCACACAGCTGCAAATGGGTGACGCAAGGCCCTCAGATGAGTTTTAGGCGATTAATGTGAGAGGGACGTCATCACTCAGCACACAACACAGATGACAATTTGGTTGGTTGAGGGTTGGAGCGAAGAGGGAGGGGGGGGTGGTTTAAAATAGAAAGTCTGAAGATCTGCTCGTATGTTGTCAATACGAAAGATTAAATAAACTGACACCCTTAGGCATCGGTGAGAAACATAGTGTGGGAAATTTGTATGAGTGAAAATCGAAAAACAACTTACTCCATAAAATTACAACAAGCTGTGAATAATAACGTAGATAATTAGGTCCAAAATGGAAACAGGAGCGCTGGGCTCATGCTGTGTGATGGGGGTTAAAGGTCAGGGGTCAGGGAACAGTTAAAGCCTACATACAGCATTAAATAGTTACTGCATTCAGCCAAGCACCATAAACACTATACCTCAAGACACAAACAGAAAAAAAACTGAGATGAGCCCCCTTGGACTCCAACAGAGCTTTATCAATTATGTTATGACGTTAAAAACATGTTTTAAAGTCTTGTCAATGATGTTAAAAGATGTTCAACTCTTTTGTAGTCCTTGAATGACTATAGTAAAGTGATAGCATCTTTTCACAACTAATGGTAAGTACCTTGTACAGGTTAAAGTGTGGGCTGCATGTCTCGAAAGGGGCATACTGGATCTTCGGAATGTAGTTATAAATCAGTTACTCCCATGTAATCAGTGTCAGTTTTTACCACCTTAGCTAGGACGGCCTAGTAAAGCTGCTCTTGACGTCCTCCTCTCCCTGCACGTTGTCTATTGTGCCTTAGTGTGTTTTCTGGGTTCCTAAACAATCACCCACGGTCTAATTAGCTCTGGCACTCAGAACTCACTCTGGAGGAGAAAAGGCCAATTTAAGGACCTTCAAAAAAATGCCTTACCCTTTTTTAAAGAGCCAATTAGTTTGAATATCCAACCATGTAGCCTGGTATTACTTGGCATCTCTGTCACTGTTTCTGTAGAGCAACCAATTATGTACAATTATAGAGAATACTTTTTTTTTTAGGCATACCCCTTGCCAGGTTTCGCTGTCTCCGCTCTCTTTTCCCCCCCTGTCTGTGTTCATGTTGCTGAACATGTGTGTTCTTCTTCTTCTTCTTGGTGCATAATATTTTTCGGTGACCTTAGAACAGCAAGGATCCAGGCCACAGCAGGCGGCGTATTAAATCACAGAACAACGTTCTTCATACCACTTTGAATAGGAGGCAGTTATTGACCAAGTCGCTACGTTATCCCTCGACTGAATTGATGGAGTTATCTGTTGCTGGTCATTGTGACTGTGAGATAAAAAAATAAAATAAACATACTACTACTTTATGGCCATCAGCCTTCATGTCTAGTAGGTCTACAAGAGAATGCAAAATGTGCAACTGCGCCAAATTAAGTTATTTTGAGAGAACCAGCTCTCTGCAATTATGTCACATCTGCAATAGTTTACCTGGGTTACTGTGTTCGATTATTCTGAGTCCTCCAGCCTTATCCAGAGCAAACCCAGATGTCCCTGGGGGTGAATCCAAAATGGCACCCTATTCCCTATAAAGCACACTACTTTTGGCCAGGGCCCATCGGGTCTCTAATTAAAAGTAGTTCACTATATAGGGAATAGGGTGTCGTTTGGAACACTGTTTGTTCACAGTTGAAAGAGCTCAATAAAGGAACAGAATCTGACCTTCGTCACCACTGGCTCAGTTACCATCACAGGCTTTATTAACTGCAATCTGTACTCTGATGATTGATGAATAATACAACTATCTGTGCATATTGCTGTGAGTTTATAGTCCTACTCCAGTCTTTTTTTCCCCCCCAGCTCATTTATAACCATGATTTCCTTAACAAAAGGCACATCTCAACAGGTGGTCCAGGGTAAGTCATGACATGGCAGTGTGTGTGTGTGTGTGTGTGCGTGTGTGTGTTGGGGGGGGGGGCTTTCCTCTTTGTTTGTTATTGCTTCTCTATTGTTCCTCAAGCGAGGGCTGATGACATCACAGATTCCCATCAGACTGACTCATTGAATGTTTCAGTTGTACCCTTGTAGTGTGTGTACTTTACACTATTTTTATTTTTCAACAGTAAAAGTTTTTTTTTTTTAATTGCTGAATGACGTCTTTAAGTTTTATGATTCAGAAGTGTCGAATGTCAGACTGAAATCTCAAACTCCAGGTGCGCTAGTTGAACAGCCCACAGAACCAAGTGACCAAGTGGATTTGCATTGGGTGTGGGGTCCAGGCAAGTGGCTGTGGGGGTTATAGTTGTGCTATTATTGAAATAACTATAAACTATGAACTTTCATATTGGCTCTAAAGCTAGTGTGTGGGAAGGAGTATAGAAAATATCACTCAAATAAACAGTTGGTGTGGGTTTGTTTTTCTGCACGTTTGTGTATGGAGGGGGGACGTCCTCACTCAGAGGAAGAGTTAATTAAATCAATTAAAGCAGCGACTTGATTAAAGCTGATTGTCTTAACGAAGGAGTGGGGGTTGTGGGTACAATGGAGCCAGTATTGGCCGCAGGGTTAAAGGCCAATGAGAGGACCAGACACAGGCATGTCTTCTAACTGATTTATCTGTTGTTTAAAGGTGGAAAACATGGGGCAGCAGCGTCCCCGTGGAATGCTTTCGACACCTTGTAAAGTCCATGCACAGATGAATTGAGGCTGTTCTGAGGGCAAAAGGGGGCTGCAACTCAATATTAGGAAGGCATTCCTAATGTTCTGTACACTCAGTGTAGTAATATATAAGTGCCATACATTGAAGTGCACATTGCATCCCTATGGACTAAACTGCTTACGATAGACGACCAATCCCATGGGCTTCCTCAAAATTCCTTTTTGCTTGTTTTCTTTCTCCTTCGTATTATTTAAGCTAATTTAGACCATATTATTAATAATAATGAGGAACTTTTACTGTTTAGGTTTGCATTTCTGTTGCTAGTTTTTTCTATTTGTTTTATTACCCACTTACATTTAAAGGGAAATGGTTACTTATTTTAGAGGGGGAAGGGGGGATGGCTCACAGGGGGGGGTCTGTTTGGGGAATGATAAAATGGGTGGGTTTACCTGTGTGTCCTGCTTTTTATTTTACATCCATGGGCTTATTAACATTGAAAATAATAATTACATAATGATTTAAAATATATATATATAATATATATATATATATATATAAATATATATATATATATATATATATATATATATATATATATATATATTAAAAACAATGGCAATGCTAGCTAGTCTCTACTGGAATGTGAAAGGTCTAAAGTCCCCTATTAAACTTTCCAGCTGTCTTGATATCCAATAAACAACATTGTTATAACTAGGCTGCAAGAAACACAGCTGCTCCAAAAGCAGAAGCATCTGTACAAACTGGCTGCTTTTTCATCAGCTCCAAACCAAACTATGGGGGTAAAGGCGAAGAACAAAGGCGGCAGAATCGCTTTCCATAAAAGTATCCATAATGGAAATAAAATTGCCTTTATTCATTAATGTGTGCGCTCCAAATGAATATGATCCTACGTGTTTTGATTCACTGAATCTGCATATTGTTATATTTCACTGGTTATCCAACACTTTCTGATTACAACCTCGTTCATGCCTGGAAAGCTCATAACCCTAAAGTAAAAGAATACACTTTATTTTCAAACAGGCACAACATTTTCTCACAAAGGAATTTCGTACAATGATCTACTCCTCTATTTTCTTCAACATATTAGCCTATCTGATCATCATGCTTTACTACTGCCAGCTACATGTTTCAGAATCTCATAAAAGAGCCACGAGATGACTGATCATCGTGCGTATTATTGGCAGATACACATTTCAAAATCTCCTAAAAGACCCACAAGATGGCGCTTTAATGTTTCCTTACTACCAAATCCTACTTCCTGTGAACAATTTGAAACTGAATTGAATAAATTCATATTGATGAACAAAAATTCAGTCGATGATCCTATAATTTTATGGGCTACCACCAAAGGTTTTTATTAAAAGCCATGCAACAGAATTTGCATCTGGGCTGAATAAATCATGATTAAAGAAGATATTAGAATTGAAAAAGTTAGTAATGACGATACAGCGTTCCCAAAAAAACACTTTTTTCAGACCAGGTAGTCCAGACAGAACTACATATATTGGTAAGATAGAGACCATCCTTCGAGTTAGACTCAACCATTACTTTTATGATAACCAACCAGCTTCACAATTATAATCAATGACCAGATCTTGCAACTATTGAATCTGAAGTAGGTGAATTCATATCAGAACCCAAATGATTTAACCAAAGATTCTTCCTTTAAAAAAACTCTGACTGTAAATCCACACCAAGACAGATTGTTATTTTTAAAAGATATAAGAACTCCTCTTATGTCAACTGATGAGGACGACTTGCTGGGAGCCAAAATCTCTCTCCATGAACTCAAGAGGGCATTGGATAAGATTAATACAGGCAAATAACCTGGTTGGGATGATATGCTCCTGAGGTCTATTTTAAATTTAGAACCAATTAGGTCCACTGTTACTTGAAATGATTAACACAGCCGTTCACAAAAGGTTCATTTTGTAAGGGATGTAAAATACATCACTAATTAAGCTTTTATTAAAAAAAGGTAGGACACCACCCAGTGCTCTCACTATCTTTGATAAACAAAGATATTCAACTATTTTTTACAATTCGGTCATCCCGTCTCAAAACATACTTACCCAAATTGGTTCATTTGGCCCAAAGAGGGTTTGTTAAAAAAATATTATTCTCATATAATCTCTGTCTATTACATATCTGACCTGCTTCATCAGATAACCCCTTTATATTACATATCTGACCTGCTTCATCAGATAACCCCTTTCTAGTACATATCTGACCTGCTTCATCAGATAACCCCTTTCTAGTACATATCTGACCTGCTTCATCAGATAACCCCTTTATATTACATATCTGACCTGCTTCATCAGATAACCCCTTTATATTACATATCTGACCTGCTTCATCAGATAACCTCTGTCTATTACACATCTGACCTGCTTCATCAGATAACCCCTTTATATTACATATCTGACCTGCTTCATCAGATAACCTCTGTCTATTACATATCTGACCTGCTTCATCAGATAACCCCTTTATATTACATATCTGACCTGCTTCATCAGATAACCCCTCTATATTACATATCTGACCTGCTTCATCAGATAACCCCTTTATATTACATATCTGACCTGCTTCATCAGATAACCTCTGTCTATTACATATCTGACCTGCTTCATCAGATAACCCCTTTATATTACATATCTGACCTGCTTCATCAGATAACCCCTTTCTAGTACATATCTGACCTGCTTCATCAGATAACCCCTTTCTAGTACATATCTGACCTGCTTCATCAGATAACCCCTTTATATTACATATCTGACCTGCTTCATCAGATAACCCCTTTATATTACATATCTGACCTGCTTCATCAGACAACCTCTGTCTATTACACATCTGACCTGCTTCATCAGATAACCCCTTTATATTACATATCTGACCTGCTTCATCAGATAACCTCTGTCTATTACATATCTGACCTGCTTCATCAGATAACCCCTTTATATTACATATCTGACCTGCTTCATCAGATAACCCCTTTATATTACATATCTGACCTGCTTCATCAGATAACCCCTTTATATTACATATCTGACCTGCTTCATCAGATAACCCCTTTATATTACATATCTGACCTGCTTCATCAGATAACCTCTGTCTATTACATATCTGACCTGCTTCATCAGATAACCCCTTTATATTACATATCTGACCTGCTTCATCAGATAACCTCTGTCTATTACACATCTGATCTGCTTCATCAGATAACCCCTTTATATTACATATCTGACCTGCTTCATCAGATAACCCCTCTTTATGACATATCTGACCTGCTTCATCAGAAACCACAGCTCCTTGGCCAAGTTCTATCTCTCAACACAAAAAACGTTTTTGATAGACTAAAATGGTCATATGTTTGGTCGGTTTTGGAACATATGGGACTTAGCTCCAATTTCATTAACATTCTACATGCCAATTCTTCAGCCATAGTAATAACAGGCAATACCTGCTCTGTCTCATTCAGCATAACTAGAAGTAGTAAGCAAGGCGATCCCATCTCACCTCTGCTATTTTGATTGTCTATGGAACCCCTGGCCCAGGCAATTCGACAATCGAAAGAAATTACACCAATATCTCTCAATTGTACGGATAACGTAATCTCATTATATGCCAACGATATGTTGCTTTATCTAGACAATGGAGATCAAAGAGAATTGCAGCTCTATCTCAAGATATAAAATAAATCTAACCAAATTTGCCCGACTGCCTCTCAATCCTCCGATGGAGGACTCAATCTCTACTTATTTCCAGTTTTAAATATTTGGTTAGATTTATTCGGCAATGTTTTTTTCTAAGGAAGGGAATATATATATAATATATAAACATTGCCAAAAAGTTTAACAGAATGCTCAAATTAATTAAATTCGACCTCAGTAGATGGACTAATATCCCAGTTGCTTTAACCGTCAAAATTAATGTATGGTGTCGTGGAAATTCAGTACTGAGAGAGACTTGGTAATTTCTTCAAACAATCATCTTTATTTAATATCGATTAATTATTGCAATAATGAGACTGGTCGACCCCACACCCTTGAGTGTTGGACTGAGTAACCTAACCTTTACACAAATGCAGAGTACTATATATAGCTGACATTAACAATGCTCATTCATGGTTTGTTCAACCACCCTCATGCAGACCAAGGAGCATTATAAGGTACTCTGGGTTCATCCTGTCATTATATACACGTGGGTTGTTGTCTTAACCCCAGCCTAGCTTAGTTTCCCAGTTACAAGGATGATTTTGAGACAATGAGGGATTGTTCTACTCCTAAGCTATCTCCAGTAAAACACATTCCTGTCTATGTAATGTAGTCTTTAACTCATTTGTCAGCTCAATCCATCTCTGGTGACCATACGCCCAGATTGGCTGCAGGGAACTAGAGTGGAGACCAGAAAAACGTCAACACTAACAAAGCAGAAATATCCTCCTATTTGTTAAATATTAATTGCTAACTATTAATATCAAACAAATTAGGTAATTATGTCATTTTTTTATCACAATTGCCTGTAGATCAATGCTTCCCTTGTCTCCCTCTTCTGACTATTGGGATAAAATCCACTGTGGGTTTCAAAATGTTTAAGGTGATGTAAGTGAGCCCCATCCTAAATTTAGACGTGATTCTTCCACCCCACAGCTGTGTATCGAGAGGCATTTGGTGTCTCATATTGTCCTGGAAGACGTCACTGATATATCACTTAAACTATAAACTACATCACGTAAACTACGCTTTGCTCCCATTGTTGCTCACACAATTTACATTTGGCAGAAAATTTCAAAACAATTAAACAGAATCAAAATGACATGCCCACAATCCAATATTTTACAATAGCGCCTTGTGATCTGGAGGGCAGACTGTTGCATTCCCCCAATGGTCCAAAAATGGAATCCGTACCCTTGCCGATATCATGGACAGTAATGGTTTGAGAACATTCCAAGATCTTAAAGAGACATACACATTAATAACAAGAAAAAAAAATTCTACAGTATATTTACAACTTAGGTCAGTTATGCTGGCCTACAGAATCCCTTTGGAAACCCAACTACCGAACCATCCAATGATGGAATTTATTAATACATTATCTGTGCTGATCTCTATAATATTTAAATAACTTTTGGAAATCTCATATTATAAGTTAGCCATTAAATAAAATATGGTCCACATATCCAATTGAATATGAACAATCCTTTAACTAGAAAGGAATGGAAAAAATATTAACTTGGCATCACGTAATCCGAACCATCAACTTAAGTTTGTTCACAGACTGTATTTAACACCAGGGAAACATTTTACAATGAGATTGGCCACAATTCCCAACTGTTCACTGTATTCCCTTGATCCGGTAGGCACATTCCTCCATACGATGTGAGAGTGCCCTGCAGTCAACTGCTTTTGGGGCAAAGTTTTTTATTTTATTTGAAAGTGCATGAGTATAAATATTCAACGCTTTGCATCTATTATGTTACTTAACAATGATAGCTCCTTGCTGGCAGGCAGCACTGGCACACACAAAAAAAGATGTTGGCAATCGCCTCACTCTCCCATTTTGCCAGTGGATACAGTTACAATTGTAAGTTATATCATTAGAATTATCGACAGAATGGTGCTAGTCAAGGAACAATTGAGGCCTGGACAAATACAGTTGAAGTCGGAACTTTACATACACCTTAGCCAAATACATTTAAACTCAGTTGTTCACCAACTTCTTTCCTGACATTTAATCCTAGTAAAAATTCCCAGTCTTAGGTCAGTTAGGATCACCACTTTATTTTAAGAATGTGAATTGTCCCAATAAAAGCAGAGAGAATGATATATTTCAGCTTTAATTTCTTTCATCACATTCCCAGTGGGTCAGAAGTTTACATACACCCAATTAGTATTTGGTAGCATTGCCTTGAAATTGTATAACTTAGGTCAAACGTTTCGGGTAGCCTTCCACAAGTTTCCCACAATAAGTTGGGTGAATTGTGGCCAACTTATTGCCAGAGCTGGTGTAACTGAGTCAGATTTGTAGGCCTCCTTGCTCGCACACACTTTTTCAGTTCTTCCCACAAACTTTCTACAGGATTGAGGTCAAGGCTTTGTGATGGCCACTCCAATACCTTGACCGTGTTGCCCATAAGCCATTTTGCCACAACTTTGGAAGTATGCTTGGGGTCATTGTCCATTTGGAAGACCCATTTGAGACCAAGTTTTAACTTCCTGACGGATGTCTTGAGATGTTGCTACAATATATCCACATAATTGTCCTGCCTCATGATGCCATCTATTTTATGAAGTGCACCTGTGCTCCTGTAGCAAAGACCCCCACAACATGATGTTGCCACCCCCGTGCTTCATGGTTGGGATGGTGTTCTTCGGCTTGCAAGCTTCCCCCTTTTCCTCCAAACATAATGATGGTCATTATGGCCAAACAGTTCTATTTTTGTTTCATCAGATGAGAGGAGATTTCTCCATAAAGTACGATCTTTGTCTCCATGTGCAGTTGCAAACCGTAGTCCGACTTTTTTATGGCGGTTTTGGAGCAGTGGCTTCTTCCTTGCTGAGCTGCCTTTCAGGTTATGTCGATATAGGACTCATTTTACTGTGGACATAGATACTTTTGTACCTGTTTCCTCCAGCATCCTCACAAGGTCCTTTGCTGTTGTTCTGGGATTGATTTGCACTTTTCGCACCAAAGTACGTTCATCTCTAGAAGACAAAATGAGTCTCCAATCCTGAGCGGTTTGACGGCTGCGTAGTTCCATGGTGTTTATACTTGAGTTCTGTTGTTTGTACAGATGAACGTGGTACCTTCAGGCGTTTGGAAATTGCTCCCAAGGATGAACCAGACTTGTGGAGGTCTACAATTTTTTTTCTGAGGTCTTGGCTGATTTCTTTAGATTTTTCCCATGATGTCAAACAAAGAGGCACTGAGTTTGAAGGTAAACCTTGAAATACATCCACAGGTACACCGCCAATTGACTCAAATTATGTCAATTAGCCTATCAGAAGCTTCTAAAGCTGTGACATCATTTTCTGGAATTTTCCAAGCTGTTCAAAGGCACAGTCAACTTAGTGTATGTAAACTTCTGACCCACTGGAATTGTGACCCAGTGAATTATAAGTGAAATAATCTGTCTGTAAACAATTGTTGAAAATATTACTTGTATCATTAACAAAGTAGATGTCCTAACTGACTTGCCATAGTTTGTTAACAAGAAATTTGTGGAGTGGTTGAAAAACGAGTTTTAATGACTCCAACCTAAGTGTATGTAAACTTCTGACTTCAACTGTATACTTGACTCTGTAAAGAATAATCTTGGCTAAAGCCCAACACATACAAATAAACACTCCATAAAGCCCAACACATACAAATAAACACTCTATAAAGCCCAACACATACAAATAAACACTCTATAAAGCCCAACACATACAAATAAACACTCTATTAAGCCCAACACATACAAAAAAAAAACACTATAAAGCCACAAACTTACAGTACATTCAAACAAGATATCTATTAGATAACCATAAGTATGTGGACACCTGCTCGTCAAACATTTCATTTCAAAATCATGGGCATTAATATACTAATTAACTAATTAATACTCCTTTTGCTGCTATAACAGCCTCCACTCTTCTGGTATGGCTTTTCCACTAGATGTTGAAACATTGCTGCTATAACAGCCTCCACTCTTCTGGGAAGGCTTTCCACTAGATGTTGGAACATTGCTGCTATAACAGCCTCCACTCTTCTGGGAAGGCTTTTCCACTAGATGTTGAAACATTTCTGCGGGGACTTGCTTCCACTCAACCACAAGAGCATTAGTGAGGTCGGCCACGGATGTTGGGTGATTAGGCCTAGCTCGCAGTTGACGTTACAATTCATCCCAAAGGTGTTCGATGGGGTTGAGGTCAGGGCATTGTGCAGGCCAGTCAAGTTATTCCACACCGATCTCCACAAACCATTTCTGTATGAGTCTCGCTTTGTGCACGGGGTCATGCTGAAACAGAAAAAGACCTTCCCCAAACTGTTGCCACAAAGTTGGAAGCACAGAATTGTCTAGAATGTAATTGTTTGCTGTAGCAATAAGATTTCTCTTCACTGAAACTAAGAGCCCTGAACCATGAAAAGCAGCCCCAGACCATTATTCCTCCTCAATCAAACTTCACAGTTGGCACTATGCATTGGGGCAGGTAGTGTTCTCCTGGCATCCGCCAAACACAGATTCATCCGTTGGACTGCCAGATAGTGAAGTGTGATTCATCACTCCAGAGAACGCGTTTCCACTGCTCCAGAGTCCAATGAAGATGAGCTTTACACCACTCCAGCTGACGCTTGGCGTTGCGCATGGTGATCTCAGGCTTGTGTGCGGCTGCTCAACCCATTTCATGAAGTTACCAGCGAACAGATCTTGTGCTGACGTTGCTTCCAGAGGCAGTTTGGAGCTCAGTAGTGAGTGTTGCAACCAAGAACAGATAATTTTTATGTGTTACACGCTTCAGCAGTCGGCGGTTCCCTTCTGTGAGCTATGTGTGGCCTACCACTCCGCAGCTGAGCCGTTGTTGCTCCTAGACGTTTCCACATCACAATAACAGCACTTACAGTTGACCGGGGCAGCTCTAGCAGACCAGAAATCTGACGAACTGACTTGTTGGAAAGGTGGCATCCTATGACGGTGCCACGTTGAAAGTCACTGAGCTATTCAGTAAGGCTATTCTACTGACAATGATTGTCTATGGAGATTGCATGGCTGTGTGCTTGATTGTCTACACTTGTCAGCAATGAGTGTGGCTGAAATAGCTTTCAGGCCCACGAGGAAGGGGTGTTATGGAGAGAATTTTCTCTGGTCACAGGGAGCAGGGGCTGGGGGAGGGGGAAGGGGTGGTACATGGTTTCTGGGAGTTGGGGGTGGGTGTGATGGATGGAGCAGTGGGGATTTTTTAAATATAATCGATGTTGTTTTTGTGTCGATTTCATCTTTAAAATAATTGTCATGATTTTCTGATTAAATCTCTTCAGCTTCTGTTGGAAAGAGAAGGTTCGATAGTGAATAGAAACAATTATCCAATCAGGATTTTCTTTGGTGGTCTTTGGGTAGAAAAATCTAGCTAAATCAGCCATTCAAATGTATTAGAGCAGAATTTTGGAGTGACAGTGGAATGGACCAATGACATTTTAACTTGCAATGATTGAGGCAGTTTAAAACAATGTGAAGCGTCTAGGCCTTCTCCAAGGCCACTTCTTTTTTGGTTTCCTTTTCCTGTTTATACTCAATGTATTATTTTTTATTAAACTCTATGTATTTGTTACTGTTTTTCTTCTTTTGAGGGGCAGCCTATGGGTTGCTGAGTGGCAGCCTATGGGTTACTGAGTGGCAGCCTATGGGTTACTGAGTGGCAGCCTATGGGTTGCTGAGTGGCAGCCTATGGGTTGCTGAGTGGCAGCCTATGGGTTGCTGAGGGGCAGCCTATGGGTTGCTGAGTGGCAGCCTATGGGTTGCTGAGTGGCAGCCTATGGGTTGCTGAGTGGCAGCCTATGGGTTGCTGAGTGGCAGCCTATGGGTTGCTGAGTGGCAGCCTATGGGTTGCTGAGGGGCAGCCTATGGGTTGCTGAGTGGCAGCCTATGGGTTGCTGAGTGGCAGCCTATGGGTTGCTGAGTGGCAGCCTATGGGTTGCTGAGTGGCAGCCTCTGGGTTACTGAGTGGCAGCCTATGGGTTGCTGAGTGGCAGCCTATGGGTTGCTGAGTGGCAGCCTATGGGTTGCTGAGTGGCAGCCTATGGGTTGCTGAGTGGCAGCCTATGGGTTGCTGAGTGGCAGCCTATGGGTTGCTGAGTGGCAGCCTATGGGTTGCTGAGTGGCAGCCTATGGGTTGCTGAGGGGCAGCCTATGGGTTGCTGAGGGGCAGCCTATGGGTTGCTGAGTGGCAGCCTATGGGTTGATGAGTGGCAGCCTATGGGTTGCTGAGTGGCAGCCTATGGGTTGCTGAGTGGCAGCCTATGGGTTGCTGAGTGGCAGCCTATGGGTTGCTGAGGGGCAGCCTATGGGTTGCTGAGTGGCAGCCTATGGGTTGCTGAGTGGCAGCCTATGGGTTGCTGAGTGGCAGCCTATGGGTTGCTGAGTGGCAGCCTATGGGTTGCTGAGTGGCAGCCTATGGGTTGCTGAGTGGCAGCCTATGGGTTGCTGAGGGGCAGCCTATGGGTTGCTGAGTGGCAGCCTATGGGTTGCTGAGTGGCAGCCTATGGGTTGCTGAGTGGCAGCCTATGGGTTGCTGAGTGGCAGCCTATGGGTTGCTGAGGGGCAGCCTATGGGTTGCTGAGTGGCAGCCTATGGGTTGCTGAGTGGCAGCCTATGGGTTGCTGAGTGGCAGCCTATGGGTTGCTGAGTGGCAGCCTATGGGTTACTGAGTGGCAGCCTATGGGTTGCTGAGTGGCAGCCTATGAGTTGCTGAGTGGCAGCCTATGGGTTGCTGAGTGGCAGCCTATGGGTTGCTGAGTGGCAGCCTATGGGTTGCTGAGTGGCAGCCTATGGGTTGCTGAGTGGCAGCCTATGGGTTGCTGAGTGGCAGCCTATGAGTTGCTGAGTGGCAGCCTATGGGTTGTGACAGGTTTTATACACATATCATTTAAACGGATAATATACCAGGGACCCCCCCCCACCCCCCACCCCCAACAAAAAAAAGAACTAAACATATAGAAATGTAGTCCCCCCCCAAAAGCTCTCTGAAGCATCATGTTTGTGTGGGGTGGGTGCCCCCTGGCTCAGAGAATGGTCACCTCCAACATGACATCTGATTCCATCTCTTTTACCGATGCATCAGGAGGTAGACCACAGTCTACTGCATCAATAAAGGGCACCACAAAGTCAATACTAAATGTTTGTGTCACAAGGCATTTATTTTCCCCTTTTGTAGACGCAATGCTACGGTATACATCACAAAAAACACAATCTGCAATATAAGCTGACCACTCAATACTCTACTTCCTTACCATAACTTCAACCATGACATACAGATCTGTGTCCAATTACAAATAGCACATATTTGTCTGATAGAAAGCCCATTGTGTAGGCTTTAGTCATTGACAATTGACAACTGGTAACATTATAGGCAACCGTTATACCACAAAGCTACCTCCTTAGTGCCAACACACACGGACAGACACACGGACCTACACACGGACAGACACAAGGACCTACACACGGACAGACACATGGACCGACACACGGACAGACACACGGACCGACACAAGGACCTACACACGGACAGACACAAGGACCTACACAAGGACAGACACACGGACCGACACACGGACCTACACACGGACAGACACAAGGACCTACACACGGACAGACACAAGGACCTACACACGGACAGACACACGGGCCGACACACGGACAGACACACGGACCTACACACGGACAGACACAAGGACCTACACACGGACAGACACACGGACCGACACAAGGACAGATACACGGACCGACACACGGACAGACACACGGACAGACACAAGGACCTACACACGGACAGACACACGGACCGACACACGGACAGACACACGGACCGACACACGGACAGACACAAGGACCTACACACGGACAGACACAAGGACCTACACAAAGACAGACACACGGACCGACACACGGACAGACACACGGACAGACAAAAGGACCTACACGCGGACAGACACGCGGACAGACACGCGGACAGACACGCGGACAGCGGACCGACACGCGGACCGACACGCGGACCGACACGCGGACAGACACGCGGACAGACACGCGGACCGACACGCGGACAGACACGCGGACAGACACACGGACAGACACACGGACAGACACACGGACAGACACACGGACAGACACACGATGTTACAGCTTTATAGTTACAGCTGTATAGTTACAGCTTTATAGTTAGCCCTTAAGTGCTACATACCAACGTAGCACCATTTAATATAAAGTGGTACAATGATGTTTAGGTGTAATAGGGTAATATTGCCAAAGGCCTACGGCAGAACCTCAGTTAGGACAAGTGAAAAAATGTCATCACGAGACATCCAATTAGGCCAATGGTATTAAATATCATAATTTAAAACCATTAAAAAACGTTCCCATTTCCAAACAGTTAATTCACTTCGCCTCAGCGGCCGTATATTACTAGGTGCAGACAAGTCTATTATTTCCTTGTTAGAGAATTCAATTAATGTTAGAAACGCCGTTGTTCGTCAGTGACTCTTGACATGGATGTGAGTCATGACACAGGTTGCATTGTAATTGGTGATCTTTTGTACTTTTCATTTTTTTTCATGCTAGACATTTGATAGTATAAAACCCACATCTGTCAACATGCTAAACCAGAGCAAAACATACAGTATCATGCATTTCATGTTTACAAGGCTAACGGGAACAGGGTTTTGTAGTGAGAGTGTATTAGCCTGCATCCCAAATGACTCCCTATTCAATCTTAGGGGTCCTGGTCTAAAGTAGTGCACTATATAGGGAATAAGGCTCTGGCCAAAAGTGGGGCACAATATTTGGTTGCCATTTGGGATTCACACATAGTCTGTGAAAACACAGTAAGGGTGCATGGCCTCAACCCTGACAGGCCAAGACCCTACATTTAGAACATAATTACTTCCTGTAATCACGTCACCTCTTCTTATACCTTCACACAGCACCCCCATGTAACACAGGTCACCCCAGTCCCCTCATACCCCCCCCCCCCCCCGTCCCCCGTCCCCGTCCCCTCTCTTTGTCAGAAGTGCCGTTGGGTCAGGGAGTGGGGTGGAGACGTGATGTTTGAATAATTTCCCCAACACTGAGCATGTTATTGGACAAGCAGAGTCTAATCTGGCGCTGACAAGCCTGACCCTGATTCATTTAAATAAATGCTGTGAGAGAGAGAGAGAGAGAGAGAGAGGGTGGGGGGGGGGGGGGGGAGTGCTGCCTCCCAGGCACAATTCCTTTTAATTCACTGCATTATTTAAAGACAAGGAACAACTACAACCGGCATCTCAGTCAACCGTTCTCTGACAATGGTGCGATTAGTCTACATTTAACTAAAACTGTTTTCTGTTTTCTTTCTCTTTTTCTAACCTTCATTCTCTCTTTTTGTGTGTGTATTTTTATCAGGTTTGAAATAGAAGTGAAGCTGCCAAGGAAGTGTTTTCAAAAAATGCTAGCTGGCTGCTGACACAGAAGTGATGTGAACGTGTGAAACTTATTTTAATTAAGGCCCAAGCATCATCCAACTTGTGATAATGAGTACAGTAGCATGTCCACATCAAACTAGGATTTAATGATACAGTCTGTATCACAGTGCATTGTGGGAACAATAAAGCTTCTAACGAGCTAGCGCAGAGCCAAACTGAGTGGCTATTCTAAGTTAACTGAACAAATATGGCTAATGTACACACAGCGCCAAACTTAATATGTACAGCACGTGTGTTTGGGCTTTGTTTAAAGGCGGAAACACTCCTACTGTACATTGACGTAGCTGCCTATGAGCCAACAACTCACTTTAAAGGTAGAATTTTTTTTACTCTCAATATAACCATTTCCGGGATAGGATTTAGATAATTAGTTTAAGTAAACTTGATTGAATGTCAGATCTCTCTGTGTGCATAACAGAGGGTTATTTCTCCATACGAAAGTTAGACTGTATCTATCTATAGTGGATTGATGGATATAAGCCAACCCCTCTTAACTCTAGTGTATTGCAGCCCGCTCATTTATCTCTATATCCAATGGCTCTCAGCATCATCACCTTTTACAGATGATCATCAAAAGATCCACAGATGCTCTCATGTATCCTGATATTCCTTCTTTTTTTCTTTCTTCTCCCGGGCCTAAATTTTTCTATAAAGTCTTAATTTCCTTGAAACATCATTATTATCTTTTGATAGCGAGGTTTCCATCTGGCAAATGTTCAATCAAAAGGGAGATAAGGACTGATAATGAGTGTGGTTGACAGATTGTGATAAAGGAGAGAGAGAGAGGCTGTGAGGATTATCGCGGAGGCGGAGCGGAATGGAGCGCCAGCGTATTCTACATAACGTGGCATTACTCAGTAATTGCTGACGTTGTCAACACAACACCTTCACCACATCATATCTCACTGGCTGTCAGCAATCTCTTCATTTGGAGCATCTTCTCATTGACTTTTTTCAGTGATTTCTCACTGAAAAAATACAAACACCATTCAGACATAAAAACTACTATAAAAAGAAGAAAAAAAAACAATGTAAAAAGACCCTAACTGGTGTTGAAAACATTCTCAGCTATACATGTGAGTATGAATCCAAGTTATTGAATTGCCCATCACCTCGCCAACACTTCCTCCCCAGACCCACCTCCTTTCCAGAGCTGGCTGTCAACGGGATATTATGTGGTGACATCACAGAGGAAACATTAGCGAAAGAGACGGCAAACAAGACGAGAGGCTCTGTGCTTTCATCGACTTCCCTTTAATTAAATCTCAACCTTCTCTCTCCGTTTCTCCGGGCTCTTCTGTGATATTTGCAAATAAAAAAACGGAAAGTGACCCCAGCCTAATTAAAATTAAAAAAGTTCCTGTTAAAACACAGGCAGCTGCACTGGAGCTCTGCATGCTACTCCGCCTCAATGTCAAGATGGTATTTCTGCACTGTTTCTCTAATGCTTTGGAATTCTCTCTCTCCCCCTTCTCATTCCCCTCTTCCTCCCTTCCTTCAAAGCCAGTTCAGGCAAAAAAAATATGTGTCATTAGTAAATTACACAGGTGCCAGAATTAGTTTATCATCTTGAGTATGTAAATCTTCATAATAACCTAAGGAGCTGCTTATAAAACTGTCCTATCTCTTAAGCCAAACTAGCACATACCACACTGATAGGAGATTATCCTGCTCTGTACGTTGCTGTGCAGGCAGGCGCTGTGCTGTGCTGGTGCCCCAGGGCGTGGTACCAGTTTATGATACACTCTTTCCCCTAATCTTAATGGAACCCTAACAAGGAGAAGTACACAGGCAAACAGAGGGAGAGTAGAGGACTTCTGTTGTTGTTGTTAAGGTGGAAGTTGTGTCTGCTCGTTGTGTGATACAGAGACGTTTAACAATTTTAGGCTTTTTTCACCTTGGGGAATGCTATTGGACTGATGAACGCTTAAAAGGCCATGTTGGAAGAAGCATTTTCCAAAATATAATTTAGACCCCTTGTAGATGGCAATACCCCCCCCCCCCCCCACCCCTCCCCTGCCAAAAACGATGAAATCATGTTGACGCTCCCTGTAGTGTGTGACGGAGCCTATGATCTTGCCAGTGACGTTTGTTCAGGTGAAGACTCTGGAGATGACTTGGGACATCTGAAGAAGAAACCAGTTCTACAAACAAGTAGCTATAACTCCTCAGTCTGAAGTAGTAGAATAAAACCAAAATGATTTTCTTGAAGGTGATTATCTCTTATACATATATTATCTCCCCTTGACTTTTTCCACATGTTGTTACGTTATAGCCAATGCAAAAAACTGTTTTTTAGACATTTTTGCAAATCTTTATAAAAAAAAATGAAAATATGACATTTACATAAGTATTCAAACACTTTACTTGGTACTTTGTTGAAGCACTTTTGGCAGCGATTACAGCCTCGAGTCTCGGGTATGACGATACAAACTTGGCACAACTGTATTTGGGGAGTTTCTCCCATTCTTCAGCTTTTCATCAAGGATCTCTCTGTACTTTGCTCCGTTCATCTTTCCCTTGATCCTGACTAGTCTCCCAGTCCCTGCCTCTGAATAACATCCTCACAGCATGATACAGCCACCACCATGCTTCACCGTAGGGATGGTGCCAGGTTTCCTCCAGACTTGGCATTCAGGCCAAATAGTTCAATCTTGGTTTCATCAGACCAGAGAATCTTGTTTATCATGGTCTGAGTATCTTTAGGAGCCTTTTGGCAAACTCCAAGTGAGCTGTCATGTGCCTTTTACTGAGGAGTGGCTTCCATCTAGCCACTCTACCATAAAGGCCTGATTAGTGGAGTGCTGCAGAACCGTCCTTCTGGAAGGTTCTCCCATGTCCACAGAGGAACTCTGGAGCTCTGTCAGAGTGACCATCGGGTTCTTGGTCATCTCCCTGACCAAGGCCCTTCTCCCCTGATTGCTCAATTTGTCCAGGCGGACAGCTCTAGGAAGAGTCTTGGTGGTTCCAACTTCTTCCATTTAAGAATGATGGAGGCCACTGTGTTCTTGGGGACCTTCAATGCTGGAGAAATGTTTTGGTACCCTTCCCCCAGATCTGTGCCTCGACACAATCCTGTCTCGGCGCTCTACGGACAGTTCGTTCTACCTCATTGCTTGGTTTTTTCTCTGACATGCACTGTCATCTGCGGGACCTTATATAGACAACTGTGTGCCTTTCCAAGTCATGTCCAATCAATTGAATTTACCACAAGTTGTAGAAACATCTCAAGGATGATCAATGTACCTGAGCTCAATTTCAAGTCTCATAGCAAAGAGTCTGAATACTGATGTAAATAAACTATTTCTGTCTTTCATTTTTAATAAATTAGTAAACATTCTAAAAAAAACTGTTTTTTTGCTTTGTCATTTAGGGGTAGTTTGTGTAGATTGATGAGGATTTTTTTTCTTCTATTTAATTCATTTTTGAATAAAGCTGCAACGTAATGAGTAAAAAAGTGAAAGGGTCTGAAAACATTCCGAATGCACGGTATGTCTACATTATTAGTTGTGGTTAAAGGCCTGACCTTGGGCATTGCTAGCTGGCTGTTGACCTATTCATTCTACTTCACGAGCAACTGGCATGTTGTATCAGGCAGCTTTAGACGCAAGGGGAAAACAAATATTTTTGCTAGTTTATTCATCGGATTTATAAAATGTAATTAGCAAGCTGTTGTAGCTAGATTGAAACTGCTGGGAGAAGGCTAGCTAACGTTAGCCACCTAATTCCTACCATCAGTCTCAGAGTTTCAGCTAAGTGGACTGTAAGCTAGGCTTCTAGAAAACACCAACTATACACAGGTATTTGCTATCTATATTTTAAAGACTATTGAACACTTTTTGCCAAACTACTTCATTCCCCTGCCTGTATATATTGATGCTTTGGTGACTGAGAAAGACGGCAAGAAAAATAGATCCTACTCTGAAGGCGATTTTGTAAATACGGGCCCAGGAAGAAAGCTGTTGCCCAATACCTTGTACAGCAGTTGTTTCACCACCGGGACAATGCCTATGAACTGAATATTGTTTCTGAATTTCCAATATATATATATATCAATGACACTAACAGTGTTACATATTTTTGCAGCAACATGTGCAGTGAACATTGCTTAGTGACGCAAGTTACATCATGTATTTGTTGTCATAGTTACTACTGACGTGGGACTTGGATGATGGCACACGTCTTCTGTCTGAATACCCGGAAGCAACAGCCATATACCTGGGAGTACAGCAACACTCTGTCTCGTAGCCATCCTGTCAACATGTATTAAAATTCATACAAACTGAGCCAAGCACTGAGTTATATTCACTTAGTCTGTATTGGGAAGGTGGTCTTAATGTTTTGTACACTCATGAATAAACATTTATTCAAATCAAATGTTATTGGTCACATACACATGGTTAGCAGATGTTAATGCGAGTGTAGCGAAATGCTTGTGTTTCTTGTTCCGACAGAGCAGTGATATCTAACAAGTAACCTAACACCTACCTTAAACACACAAGTGTAAATGGATGAATAAGAATATGTACATACAAATATATGAATGAGCGATGGCCGTGCGGCATAGGCAAGAGGCAGTAGATGGTATAGAATACAGTATATATGTAACGGATGTGAAACGGTTAGCTTAGTTAGCGGTGGTTCGCGCTAAATAGCGTTTCAATCGGTGACGTCACTTTCTCTGAGACCTTGAAGTAGTAGTTCCCCTTTGCTCTGCAAGGGTCGCGGCTTTTGTAGAGCGATGGGTAACGATGCTTCGTGGGTGACTGTTGTTGATGTGTGCAGAGGGTCCCTGGTTTGCGCCCGCGTATGGGCGAGGGGACGGTCTACAGTTATACTGTTACATATACATATGAGATGAGTAATGTATGGTATGTAACATTATATAAAGTTTATTCACCCGACACGAGACTTGCATTTATTTTACATATTTTGAATCATACATTTCATTTTAAATGTAAGCTACAACAGAGGTCAGAGACAAGTTGAAGACCAACATGCTATGAAAAATGTATTGTTTTGTAATCTTACAATAAAAAAAAACTGAAAATGATTTGTTCATACAAAACTTAATTGAATTTGGTCACCCCCAAAACGTGGCGTTGAAAGCCTTGATATTTGCATCCTTCCACGGGGAACAGTACACAGACAGCTGACAACATTTTAATGTGCTGCTCTAGAGTTCCATAGCCCAGCACACTCACCTGGGGACAGACGGACGGACAGGGTGGCAGGTTTGTTGATCTGCTGCTCTAGAGTTCCATAGCCCAGCAGACTCACCTGGGGACAGACGGACGGACAGGGTGACAGGTTTGTTGATCTGCTGCTCTAGAGTTCCATAGTCCAGCACACTCACCTGGGGACAGACGGACGGACAGGGTGACAGGTTTGTTGATCTGCTGCTCTAGAGTTCCATAGTCCAGCACACTCACCTGGGGACAGACGGACGGACAGGGTGGCAGGTTTGTTGATCTGCTGCTCTAGAGTTCCATAGCCCAGCAGACTCACCTTGGGACAGACGGAGAGACTTGTTCGTTTTTGTACAAGTCTGGGAGACGTTTAAAGGGAGGAGAGTGCCTGAGTTTTGGAGTGAGTACAGTAAGCCGCGTTCAAGTCATGGTCATGGATGATTCTGATACTTCCCAAGTGAGAAACTCGGGTATCATCTTTCTACAATGAGTAAGGAAGTTGGAAATGTCAGAGTTTCTGACATGACGTGAACGCAGCATACATCCAATCCAACCATTGGTCCTGGATAATATGCTATGTCATCACACTTAGTGCATCAAGTATACTATTACGAGTGGAGTTTACTTTTTCTCTGAAGAGATCACAGGTAGTTGGTCAGAAGGCCCTGGAGGTCCTTGGAATATTCTATCTCTGTAGCACCTGGACAGAGACGGATAGAGGTAGTGATTGTGCTTGAAAGAGAACCCTCACCCCTGACCTCCTACTGGCCCAGTGTCTCCTGCCTAACCCTCTAATCAAGCTCTCTGACAGGGACTTGAGACATCAGCATGCTTCTGTTTGGCTGGCAGTCGAAGTCTGCAAAATAACCCAACGAGAGTGTTCACATACTCCTTTATAAAGACATTCTCTTGGAAAAATGAGGGTAAAAAAGCAGCAATAGTACTGTTGGTCCATTTTGAGACGCCGTAGCCAGTATACACTTCCTCAAAAATATTCAGCATTCATCTAAGACAACTCACGAAATCTGTAATTAATTTAAATATTTTTGCAGAGGAGATCTTAGTCACGCAATTTCACATCTAACTAAGATTTGGTGGAGTGTTTCTCAATAAAAACAATGTGCATGAAAACGAGTCGTATCTCGTTGAATGACAACAAAGACTTTACTGAAGAATCCCTAATGTTGACCAATCACAGGCGAAGGGGCGTAAGACTTCGGCAACCAACTTCAGCTTTCCTCAAGAAAGAAATGAGTGTGCCAGAAAACCAACAAAAAAAATGACTTACCGAATTTCAAAACTAACAAAAACGTCACAAAATGGCAAACTCTTCTGGCTGGGAAGCATGCGGCCACCTTTACTCCAGGAGCAGACAGATGTAGGGTGCATAGGGTGTCTCTACTCCTCATATGAGTGGAGTATTAGCTCTTGAAATTGTATTATGCAAAGTAAAGGAAAAAATAATATAATGACCAAGGGTGGACTGGGAACAGAAATCGGCATCTCTAACCCACCGGACCATTTTCATCCCCGAAGCTCCCATTATAAAGCAAGATGTAATTATAATTTTAAAACAACAAAAAAACAAGTTGCCCAAAATGTCCATGACTTACTGACAGAGTGCTCCACATTCCTGCTGGTAACAAGCCTCCACCTGGATGCAGAGAAATGTCCAGCTAATAGTTTGGTTGCATCTATCTCTACCAGGCACCAATAAATCAGATGACAAACCTGCAGAGATTAACAAAATAAAATTGGTACCCATATTTAGGATCCATGTATCAGTTTGTCTACTTCATGAAATGACAACAATAGACCTGAAAACAAATATGCATGCCAATTTTTTTAGATAATGGCTACAACACACAAAACAGACAAAATCCGAGCAAGGGTAGCCTTCCAGAGAGACATCAGAGACTGTAACGTTCTTTGTTTCACGGAAACATGGCTCACTCGAGACACGCTATCGTCGGTACAGCCACCTATCCTGAGGTTGCATTTATTGTAAATGGGGATTTTAACATGGCTAATCTGAAAACAAGGCTCCCTAAATTTGATCAGCATATCGATTGTGCGACCCGGGCTGGCAAAACCCTGGATCATTGTTATTCTAACTTCCGCGACGCATATAAGGCCCTCCCCCGCACTCCTTTCGGAAAAGCTGACCACGACTCCATTTTGTTGCTATAGACAGAAACTAAAACAGGAAGCACCCGCGCTCAGGTCTGTTCAATGCTGGATTCCACGCTTCAAGATTGCTTCGATCACGTGGACTGGGATATGTTCCGCATAGCGTCGAACAACAACAACATTGATGAATACGCTGATTCGGTGAGCGAGTATATTAGCAAATGCATCGGTGATGTTGTACCCACAGCGCCTATTAAAACATTCCCCAACCAGAAACTGTGGATTGATGGCGGCATTCAAAACTGAAAGCGCGAACCACTGCTTTTAATCATGGCAAGGTGACCGGAAACCTGACCGAATACAAACAGTGTAGCTATTCCCTCCGCAAGGTAATCAAACAAGCTAAGCGTCAGTATAGAGACAAAGTAGAGTTGCAATTCAACGGCTCAGACACGAGAGGTATGTGGCAGGGTCTACAGTTAATTACGGAAAAACCAGCCCCGTCGCGGACAGCGATGTCTTGATCCCAGACAAACTAAACAACTTCTTTGCTCGCTTTGAGGACAATACAGTACCAGTGACACAACCCGCTACCAAAACCTGCGGGCTCTCCTTCACTGTAACCAACGTGAGTAAAACATTTAAACGTGTTAACCCTCGCAAGGCTGCAGGCCCAGATGGCATCCCGAGCCACGTCCTCAGAGCATGCGCAGACCAGCTGACTGGTGTGTTTACGGACATATTCAATCAATCCTTATCCCAGTCTGCTGTTCCCACATGCTTCAGAGGGCCACCATTGTTCCTGTTCCCAAGAAAGCTAAGGTAACTGAGCTAAATCACTACCGCCCCGTAGCACTCATTTCCGTCATCATAAAGTCCTTTGAGACACTAGTCAAGGACCATATCACCGCCACCCTACCTGACACCCTAGACCAACTCCAATTTGCTTACCGCCCCAATAGGTCCACAGATGATGCAATCGCATTCACACTGCACACTGCCCTAACCCATCTGAACAATAGGAATACCTATGTAAGAATGCTGTTCATCGACTACAGCTCAGCATTTAACACCAATGTACCCTCCAAACTCGTCATTAAGCTCGAAACCCTGGGTCTCGACCCCACCCTGTGCAACTGGGTCCTGGACTTCCTGACGGACCGCCCCCAGGTGGTGAGGGTAGGTAACAACATCTCCACCCCGCTGAGCCTCAACACTGGGGCCCCACAAGGGTGTGTTCTCAGCCCTCTCCTGTACTCCCTGTTCACCCATGACTGCGTGGCCATGCACACCTCCAACTCAATCATCAAGTTTGCAGACGACACTATAGTGGTAGGCTTGATTACCAACAATGACGAGACGGCGTACAGGGAGGAGGTGAGGGCCCTCAGAGTGTGGTGTCAGGAACATATCCTCACACTCAATGTCAACAAAACAAAGGAGATGATCATGGACTTCAGGAAACAGCAGAGGGAGCAGCCACCTATCCACATTGAAGGGATAGTAGTGGAGAGGGTGGAAAGTTTTAAGTTCCTCGGTGTACACATCACGGACAAACTGAAATGGTCTACCCACACAGATAGCGTGGTGAAGAAGGCGCAGCAACGTCTCTTCAAACTCAGGAGGCTGAAGAAATTTGGCTTGTCACCAAAAACACTCACAAACTTTTACAGATCACTGCCTGGTACGGCAACTGCTACGCCCACAACCGTAAGGCTCTCCAGAGGGTAGTGATGTCTGCGCAACGCCTCCCCTCGGGGCAAACTACCTGCCCTCCAGGACACCTACACCACCCAATGTCACAGAAAGGCCAAAAAAGATCATCAAGGACAACAACCACCCGAGCCACTGCCTGTTCACCCCGCTATCCTCCAGAAGGCGAGGTCAGTACAGCTGCATCAAAGCGGGGACCGAGAGACTGAAAAGCAGCTTCTATCTCAAGGCCATCAGACTGTTAAACAGACAGCCATCACTGTCAATGAGTGGCTGCTGCCAACATATTGACTCAACTCTAGCCACTTTAAACAATGCCACTTTATATAATGTTTACATAACCTACATTACTCAGCTCATATGTATATACTGTACTCTATACCATCTACTGCATCTTGCCTTTGCCGTTCGGCCATCACTTATTCATATATTTTTATGTACATATTCTTATTAATTCCTTTACACGTGTGTATAAGGTAGTTGTTATGAAATTGTTTGGTTAGATTACTTGTTAGATATTACTGCATGTTCGGAACCAGAAGCATTTCTCTACACTCGCATTAACATCTGCAAACCATATGTATGTGAAAAATAAGTTTTGATTTGAGCCAATTGCAATTTTCCTAAGTCCTTTTTTGTGGCACCTGACCACACGACTGAACAGTAGTCAAGGTGCGACAAAACTAGAGCCTGTAGGACCTGCCTTGATGATAGTGTAAGAAAATAAAAACTCTTAAATTCCCTTCGATTGATGTGGAATTGAAAAACTGTATGGTTGAGAGGGATGAGGCAAAAAGTATGGCAATTAAGTCTTCTAGCCAAACTGATTGGCAAATGTACTGCAAATTAAGAAATCATGTGACTAAACTAAAGAAAAAGAAACTACAGTTAAATTATATAAAAATATATAAAAAATTGGGGCACCTTAAATTAAACTTTGGGGAAAAAATGCCAACTCGGCTCCTTCATTTAGATGACTCATTCATCAGAAAGACCACTGATATTGCAAACTACTTTAATTACTTTTTCCTTGGCAAGATAAGCAAGCTTAGGGATGACATGCCAGCAACAAACGCTGACACTACACATCCAAGTATATCAGAACAAATTATGAAAGACAAGAATTGTACTTTTCATTGTACTTTTCAGTGTGGAAGAGGTGAATTTGTTTTGTCTATCAAGTCTATCAACAATAACAAGCCACTAGGGTCTGACAATCTAGATAGAAAATTACTGAGGATAATAGCAGACGATATTGCCAATCCTATTTGCCACATATTACATGTAAGCCTACTTGAGAGTGTGTGCCCTCAGGCCTGGAGGGAAGCTAAAGTCATTCCGCTACCTGAGAATAGTAAAGCCCCCTTTACTGCCTCAAATGGCCGACCAATCACCCTGTTACCAACCCTCAGTAAACTTCTGGAAAAAATTATGTTCGACCAGATACAATGCTATTTTAGAGTATTCAAATTGACAACAGAATTCCAGAATGCTTACAGGGAAGGACACTCAACAAGCACAGCACTTACACAAATGACTGATGATTGGCTGAGAGAAATTGATAATAAAATGATTGTGGGGGCTGTCTTGTTGAACTTCAGTGCAGCTTTTGACATTATTGATCACAGTCTTCTGCTGGAAAAACATATGTGTTATGGCTATAATGTGGATAAAGAGTTACTTGTCTAACAGAACACAGAGGGTGTTCTTTAATGGAAGCCTATCAAATATAGTCCAATTAGAATTTGGAACTCCCCAGGGTGACTGTTTAGGACCCTTGCACTTACCAATGTTTTCTAACAACATGCCACTGACTTTGAGTAAAGCCAGAGTTTCTATGTATGCGGATGACTCAACACTATACACGTCGTCAGCTGCTACAGTGACTGAAATGACTGCAACTCTCAACAAAGAGCTGCAGTTAGTTTCAGAGTGGGTGGCAAGGAAAAAATATTTCTAAAACTAAAAGCATTGTATTTGGAGAAAAACACTCACTAAACCCTAAACCTCAACTAAATCTGGTAATAAATCATGTGGAAATTAAGCAAGTTGAGATGGCTAAACTGCTTGGAGTAACACTAGATTGTAAACTGTTATAGTCAAAACATACTGATGCAGTAGTAGCGAAAATGGGGAGAAGTCTGTCTATAGTAAGGGCCTCCCGGGTGGCGCAGTGGTCTAGGGCACTGCATTGCAGCGCCAGAGACTCTGGGTTCGCAGCCAGGCTCTGTCGGCTGCGACCGGGAGGTCTGTGGGGCAACGCACACTTGGCCTAGCGTCGTCCAGGTTAGGGAGGATTTCGCGCACCAGCGACTCCTGTGGCGGGCTGGGGTCACAGTGCGCGGGATCATTTTCATCAACATCCCCTGAATTGCAGAGTGCCAAATTCAAATTATTCAAATTATTATTATACTATTATTGAATGTCCATGAAATCACAAGTTTATGTAAGGACATCTCTCTCAGTAGACAAAATATTACAAACAGCTAGCAGCCAATTAGAAAAGTCAGAAAAAGCAATAAAATGAATCGCTTACCTTTGATGATCTTCGGATGTTTGCACTCACGAGACTCCCAGTTACACAATGTTCCTTTTGTTTCTATAAAGATTATTTTTATATCCAAAATACCTCCATTGGAGCGTTATGTTTAGAAATCCACAGGCTCGAGCGGTCACGACATCGCAGACGAAAATTCCAAATAGTATCCGTAATGTTCGTAGAAACATGTCAAGATTTTTTTATCCGCTTGAGTGTAGGGGGAAGTATTTTGATGTTTGTATGAAAAACGTACCCAAATGAAACTGCCTATTTATCAGGCCCAGAATCTAGAATATGCATATAATTGTCAGATCAGGATAGAAAACACTCTAAAGTTTCCAAAACTGTCATAATATTGTCTGTGAGTATAACAAAACTGATATTGCAGGCGAAAACCTGAGGAAAATCCAACCCGAAAGTGTTGTTTTTCCTGAAAGCTCTAAGTTCCATAGCCTGCCTTCGCTCCATTTAAAGGGATATCAATCAGATTCCTTTTCCTATGGCTTCCCCATGGTGCGAACAGTCTTTAGACAGTCTTTAGACATAGTTTCAGGCTTTTATTTTGAAACATTAGCGAGAAAGATCACATCACGTCATTGCATGGCAGCGTTTTGCATGCGCATCAGCTTGGAGCGACATTTCTCTCTCTCTCTCCTATTGAAGAAGCTACAATCCCGGTTGAATTTGATCGATTATATATTGTAAAAACAACCTGAGGATTGATTATAATGGATGTGTGCTTATTAGTAACTGTAATAAGTAGTTTCATAAGTGTGCCAAGTGCAGCGTCTGGTTGCTCCTCATTACACACCACAGACCAGCAAATATTATTTACATCATCAACATATGAATCACTACAAAACTTATTGTATGACCTCTTATGCACTATATTAGGCCCAGCCTTTGGTACTTTGGTTTTCCTAGATATGGCTATTATATTGTGATCACTACATCCTATGGATTTGGATACTGCTTTAAAAAAAATACATGCAGCATTAGTAAAAATGTGATCAATATATGTTGCTGATTTATTTTCTGTGCTGTTTGAGCCATATGGATTCAATTAATAGTTGTGTCATATGGTTTAAGCCATATGGTAGAGGAGTCAGGAACCCTGAAGGGGAGTCGGGAACCCTGAAGGGGAGTCGGGAACCCTGAAGGGGAGTCGGGAACCCTGAAGGGGAGTCGGGAACCCTGAAGCCTGGAGGGTAGAAGGGGAGTCAGTAACCCTGAGCCTGGAGGGTGGTAGGGGAGTCAGGAACCCTGAAGCCTGGAGGGTGGTAGGGGAGTCAGTAACCCTGAAGCCTGGAGGGTAGAAGGGGAGTCAGGAACCCTGAAGCCTGGAGGGTGGTAGGGGAGTCATTAACCCTGAAGCCAGGAGGGTAGAAGGGGAGTCAGGAACCCTGAAGCCTGGAGGGCAGAAGGGGAGACAGTAATCTTTTAGCAATAACCCTGAAGGGGAGTCAGGAACCCTGAAGCCTGGAGGGTGGCAGGGGAGTCAGTAACCCATTAGCAATAACCCTGAAGGGGAGTCAGGAACCCTGAAGCCTGAAGGGTGGCAGGGGAGTCAGTAACCCATTAGCAATAACCCTGAAGGGGAGTCAGGAACCCTGAAGCCTGGAGGGTGGCAGGGGAGACAGTAACCCATTAGCAATAACCCTGAAGGGGAGTCAGGAACCCTGAAGCCTGGAGGGTGGCAGTGGAGTCAGTAACCCATTAACAATAACCCTGAAGGGGAGTCAGTAACTCTGAGGCAATAATGGTAGAAGGTGAGTCAGGAACACCTTAGCCATAAGCCTGGAGGGGTGAGTCAGGAACCCCTTAGCCATAAGCCTGGAGGGGTGAGTCAGTAACCCTGAGGCATTGATGGTAGAAGGTGAGTCAATAACCCCTTAGCCATAAGCCTGGAGGGGTGAGTCAGTAACCCTGAGGCATTGATGGTAGAAGGTGAGTCAGGAACCCCTTAGCCATAAGCCTGGAGGGGTGAGTCAGTAACCCTGAGGCATTGATGGTAGAAGGTGAGTCAGTAACCCCTTAGCCATAAGCCAGGAGGGGTTAGTCAGTAACCCTTAGGCATTGATGGTAGAAGGTGAGTCAGTAACCCATTAGCTATAAGCCTGAGGCCTGGAGGGTTCTGATGATTGATTAGAATTTAGCTTCCACAACATTCAAAACTAGCCTAAACGGGTCAATCAGCACATAGTCGTCTGGACACTTTCCTACCTGTGCAGGTCAGTCACAATTCTGCAGTGGTGGAAAAACGTACTTAATTGTCATACTTGAGTAAAAGTAAAGATACCTTAATAGGTAAAGTCTAAAAGTATTTGGCTTAAAATATACATAAGTATCAAAAGTAAATGGAATTGCTACATGGTGAAGCTACATGGTGAAGCTACATGATGAAGCTACATGATGAAGCTACATGGTGAAGCTACATGATGAAGCTACATGATGAAGCTACATGATGAAGCTACATGATGAAGCTACATGGTGAAGCTACATGGTGAAGCTACATGATGAAGCTACATGATGAAGCTACACAATGAAGCTACATGATGAAGCTACACGGTGAAGCTAAATGGTGAAGCTACATGATGAAGCTACATGATGAAGCTACATGATGAAGCTACATGATGAAGCTACATGGTGAAACTACATGGTGAAGCTACATGATGAAGCTACATGGTGAAACTACATGGTGAAGCTACATGGTGAAACTACATGGTGAAGCTACATGGTGAAACTACATGATGAAGCTACATGGTGAAACTACATGATGTAGCTACATGATGAAGCTACATGATGAAGCTACATGGTGAAGCTACATGGTGAAGCTACATGGTGAAGCTACATGATGAAGCTACATGGTGAAGCTACATGGTGAAGCTACATGATGAAGCTACATGATGAAGCTACACAATGAAGCTACATGATGAAGCTACACGGTGAAGCTACACGGTGAAGCTACATGATGAAGCTACATGATGAAGCTACATGATGAAGCTACATGATGAAGCTACATGGTGAAGCTACATGGTGAAGCTACATGGTGAAGCTACATGATGAAGCTACATGGTGAAGCTACATGGTGAAACTACATGATGAAGCTACATGGTGAAGCTACATGATGAAGCTACATGGTGAAGCTACATGATGAAGCTACATGGTGAAGCTACATGGTGAAGCTACATGGTGAAACTACATGATGAAGCTACATGGTGAAGCTACATGGTGAAGCTACATGATGAAGCTACATGGTGAAGCTACATGATGAAGCTACATGGTGAAGCTACATGGTGAAGCTACATGGTGAAACTACATGGTGAAACTACATGGTGAAGCTACATGGTAGCCTATTTATTTGTTGTTGATAAAACAAAAGTACATTATTATAGTAAAGCCAACAGCTGTTTCACCAAAATGAAAATACATTTTTAGAAATTGGTATTTTACGAGATAGCCAACCCCCGTATGAAGTGGTGAGAGTGCTCACTGGACAAGATCACTGTGAACGCGGAAGCGTTTGCGCAAAAATGTAACGCTGGGTGATGCTGCTTTGTGGTTCTGCACAGTAGTGAAATATCAGGAATAAATCACCGGAAATCTAACAGAACCAGAATCAGCTGTCCTTCAATCAAGATCGTACTTTTGATATTGTTATGGTAATTTCAAACCTCCAAAAGGCTCATTGGACAATGACTTTGTACATTTGTCCTTCAGGTCCTTATAGGCTACAAGCACAGGTGAGAAGTGCTGTTGAAACACAGTATGGAATAAATACCCCAAGTTAGAAAAGAGTCTTAAATCCATCCATCTTTTCTACCGTGTGAAACATTTTAAAACTTGTAGGTGATTCATTACATCAGAGGATAACCATAGCAGACAAGTACAAAGAGAGATTGTCAGGAGATTACAGTGATGAAATAGTCAAATGTATTATCTAGACAGCTGGAGACTCAAATTCCATTGCCGGTGAGCGTGTACGTTTTCCAGCAGAACGCCAACACGTTTTAAATACTTTCTTCAGAGTCAATTAAATCAGATACTAGTTAAATTAACATTTTTATTAACCTACAGGTTAGCAGTTTTGTAATTTTAAATCGCTATTGGAACGACTTATTAGAGCGACTTTCCCCCGTGAACACAGAGACAAGGGTCATTTAAAGAGCAGCAGAATTAAATCATGTTAACGTCACTTCAAGTCTGCCTTTCAATTCACTTTAAAACCTTGCTTTTGTGATTTACGTGTGCACTGAGACTTATCAAGATGATGCGGTTGTTACTGAGAGAAGAGATTCAACGTGGTGGTGATGGGTTACGTAGATTACAGCTACCCGAGGGCAAAAAAATTAACTTTATCACCTGCCTAAATTTTTGTATTTTTTTTTAAAGACTCACGAAACGAGAGTGCTGCATATATTACAGTGCTGTAGGACCTCAGTAGTAATATCAATATTATCACAAGCCCTTCACTACTCTATACTCCTCTCCCAGACATCAGTTGTCAGTTGGCGATGCATCTCAAATACCACCCTAACCCCTATAAAGGGCACTACTTTTAATCAGAACCAATGGGGCTCTGGTCAAAAGTAGTGCACTCTGTAGGGGAAAGGGTGCCATTTGGGATGTGCAGACAATAACAACCCTAATGCAAACTACCTCCACCTCTTCCCATGCAGTCAGCCAGTCAGCCAGTCAGTCAGCCAGCCAGTCAGCCAGTCAGTCAGTCAGCCAGCCAGTCAGCCAGCCAGTCAGCCAGTCAGCCAGCCAGTCAGTCAGTCAATCAGTCAGCCAGCCATCCAGTCAGTCAGTCAGCCAGCCATCCAGTCAGTCAGTCAGTCAGCCAGTCAGCCAGCCATCCAGTCAGTTAGTCAGCCAGTCAGTCCGTCAGTCAGTCAGCCAGTCAGCCAGTCAGCCAGTCATCCAGTCAGCCAGTCAGCCAGTGTGCTCTGCGGAGGAGTGAGAGGGAATATATATCACAACTACGTTAACCTTTAGTTCTAGTCTAAAGATAAAACCACAATTAGTGAGAGTAAATAATCCTTGTAATGACTTCCAGCAGCCTTCATCGCCTACGTAACCTACCGTAAAACTTCAATTAAACACAGTCTCAAATAGCCGCCTGTCCCTTTTTAATAGCCGGGGTGTAAATGAATTGTTTAAAGAGGTTACCATGAATTACCATGAATTGTTTAAAGAGGTTACCATGAATTACCATGAATTGTTTAAAGAGGTTACCATGAATTACCATGAATTGTTTAAAGAGGTTACCATGAATTACCATGAATTGTTTAAAGAGGTTACCATGAATTACCATGAATTGTTTAAAGAGGTTACCACGAATTACCATGAATTGTTTAAAGAGATTACCACGAATTACCATGAATTGTTTAAAGAGGTTACCATGAATTACCATGAATTGTTTGAAGAGGTTACCATGAATTACCATGAATTGTTTAAAGAGGTTACCATGAATTACCATGAATTGTTTAAAGAGGTTACCATGAATTACCATGAATTGTTTAAAGAGGTTACCATGAATTACCATGAATTGTTTAAAGAAGTTACCATGAATTACCATGAATTGTTTAAAGAAGTTACCATGAATTACCATGAATTGTTTAAAGATGTTACCATGAATTACCATGAATTGTTTAAAGAGGTTACCATGAATTACCATGAATTACCATGAATTACCATGAATTGTTTACGAGGTTTAGTGTTTTGTTGCATTGAATCATTCAAACTCTCTTAAACACTGATCACTTTGTTGAGAGAGTAGAAGAAGTGTTGTAGAGGAACTGGTTTCCACTACTAGCCAAGTAATGAGATGTGACAACTGAAAAATAATGACCCAAAGGTATTTAATACATTTATTTAAATATCCTGTTAATGCCACGCCCCCTAGCCAGACACTGGCAATTCACCACTGGGCATTATGGAATCCAAGAACGCAACTCAATACTGGCTATCTATGTTGTTTTTAGCATAAATACCCACATCTCTATTAGTTTGTTTTTAGATATGGTAGACATTAACATTTTGCTGCTAATGTCTATTAAAAAATGATTTATTATTATCACAGCCATTCTCCTCTCTCCTCTACGACAGCCATTCTCCTCTCTCCTCTCTCCTCACCTCTCGCTGTGTCTTTGGGTTCAAAATTGAGCTGTAAATTCTGTGAGCATTTGACACCCTCTGCCCGGGGTTACCTAGAATTCTAACGAGGACCACCAGCACGTCTTCATGTCCTGTAATGCAACACATCATCACTGCATCTCAAATGGCACAGCCACCCTATTTCCTATATTCTGCAATATGTTGGACCAGATCCCTATGGGCCCTGGTTATATAAAAAAAAAGAAGAAAGAAAGCAGTGCACTATAAAGGGAATAGGGCACCATTTAGGACAGACAATATATCAGGTCCTAGTCAGCTAACGGGACACCATCCTGTAAAACACAGACAGAGCAGGGTGTGACGTTCCCAGACAGAAGAGTGTTTAAGTATCTGTTCCGTACGGCAGGCCGTAATGAATGAAGCCAGTTAAAACAGGATTTACAACCCCTTTAAAACCTGATTGCTCAGAATTTGAGAATTATTCATGAGACTTAAGTGTCATTTGTCACAGCGCAAAGTGCTGTTTTGGTGTGAATAAATGGTTTTCTTTGTAGTTTATCAAATAAACTCCCCTTTTTATCAGCCGATAAAATATGGCAATATCCATGCGTATGTGTCTATTCAGAGAGTTTAATTAAAGTCAATGTGGCTCAAAGTATCAAACGTGTAATAAAGTTTCCTTCGCAATGGATTCTGGTACTGTAGAATTGACGCAATGAGGGAGGAGTGGAACGGACGCCTCTGAATGAGAACACGCGCTGTAAAATACGTCAGATTGTGTTGAAACAAAGTGATGTTGTTTACAATGCTCCCTGGCAAGGGTATACCACCGGTTCAAGGTGCCGAAAGACATTAGACATGTCAGAATACCAAAACAAAATACCCCAAAAAATTTTTTGCTTTGCCTTCTCCATGAATATAGAACACACAGTATTGAGAGGCTCTTCTCTGTTATTGGCATACGATGAATCAATATAGGAGGCCAGTTAGTGTCTGGATGAGACTATGAGATATCATGTTCCTCTACTGTCCCACAGTCCCCTTGTTTCCTTTGTGAGATGGAAAAACAGCACATCCTCATCCAGGGCTCGTTACAAAGATTATTTGCGTTCACTTCCTGGGGCAGTGTGACCATGCTTTGTGGTTGTGTGTGTGTGTGTGTGTGTGTGTGTGTGTGTGTGTGTGTGTGTGTGTGTGTGTGATGCTCAGATCATCTCTCAATTACCAAGGGTCCCGAGGCAAAGGGTGGGGACCGCGAATGGAGGACCAGTTACACCCCTCTGACAAACACACACGCACACACGCACACAGGCACGAACGCACACATGCACACACACACACTCTGCAAATCACAGTGCTATGGCTCGGAGGCACGGCTTACCATAGTCAGAGTCAAGAATGAGGCCTCTCGGGATAGATTTACAAATAAAAAACACTCTTATCTTGGCCCACATGTGAACGGGGACCGATTACGCGGTCTACATTTCAACACAGAGAATAAACAGGGCATCTACATCTCAAATGACATCCTATTTACAGTATAGTTGCACTACGTAATGCAAATAATTTCACATGCCCTATTTACACCAAGCCCAAACAGCACAACCAAACTGCACTGCAAACACAATGGAAGCAAATCAGAAATATTTGTGCGGCAACATTTAATTATGTTGTGTTGTATGTCTGCAGTGGTTTCCTTTAACAAATAGCTCCAACACTTCATATTGAGTCATGTGATGTGTCGAAGGCCTTTTCACTGAGGCTATTACATTAATAGTGCATTCCCATTAGCAGCCACTTTCAACACAACATTTCAAGAGAATGAATAACAAACAATAGGACAATGTTCTAGCATTATCTTCATATATTTAGGACTGGTCTGTTGAATTATTAAAGTGGGGTTTGCACCTGAATTCAAAAACATCAGTCATGTTTTCAGTGGATGTTCAAAAGGGTTCACACATGCTTTTAAAATAAAGTGATTGTTTTCAACGGGGTTTTCGGCAAAGCATCAGCCAAGGTAACGTGTTCTGTACCCTGGCTTTTAGGGCCCCGTTGAAATCCGCGTTGCGGAGAACGCGGTCGGAATCACGGAATTAAAACAATATTAAAAAAAAATGTATTGAAATCAACTAGCTTAGTAAGAAACAGTTAGGAAATCCAACAAATGTATTGTTATCTGATGAATTTGTCGAATATTATCGTAAAACATGAACAAAACGCATCAGTAACCACGTTGCCATCCACAGTATGAACGTATAAAAACAAAATCCTGACAGCTGCGATGGAAACAGGACGTTTTGGTAAAATTGGATAAATGCCGACAGACAATTGGTTCCATTCGACATGGTTGGACATTTTTGTGTCTGTCATTTAATTATGCAAGAAATGGCGTTGGAAACGTCTTTATGTGCAGCTATTGATGTAATAACCATCATATCGAAAAAAATAAATAAACTTGGAGTCACGTAATGACACGGTGTGTGGTCCTCCCTCTACGACCTGGGGAAACCGTGCAGTTTAAATGAGTCTATAGATTAAATAAATGATGATGAACTTCTCAGGGTGGTGAATGTGCACGGTGATGAGCTTAATGCTCCTTTCCAATAAATATCCTGGGTCTTATTCTGGTGACATGATCGTTTAACAAATAAAACCCCCAGGGTAGGCACATTTGCTGCGTAGATCCCGTTCCTGCAGTGGAATGACCAAACATATTTCATAATTTCATAACTAATAAAAAATTTAAAAAAATTCAACCAGCCTAAAATACATTTTTTATATGTCAAATGGTTTTGTTATATTTCGTCTTCTGTGATATATATATAAAGTACAGTTTTGGGATGCAAACTACAAATTGAATACATTAAAAACTCTATATCTGACATGGTACAGGTGTCTTCTTTTTTTTAAAAGTCCATAACAACCACAGCCATTCTCCTCTCTCCTCTACGACAGCCTTTCTCCTCTCTCCTCTACGACAGCCATTCTCCTCTCTCCTCTACGACAGCCATTCTCCTCTCTCCTCTACGACAGCCATTCTCCTCTCTCCTCTACGACAGCCATTCTCCTCTCTCCTCTACGACAGCCATTCTCCTCTCTACTCTACAACAGCCATTCTCCTCTCTACTCTACGACAGCCATTCTCCTCTCTCCTCTACAACAGCCATTCTCCTCTCTCCTCTACGACAGCCATTCTCCTCTCTCCTCTACGACAGCCATTCTCCTCTCTCCTCTACGACAGCCATTCTCCTCTCTCCTCTACGACAGCCATTCTCCTCTCTACTCTACAACAGCCATTCTCCTCTCTACTCTACGACAGCCATTCTCCTCTCTCCTCTACAACAGCCATTCTCCTCTCTCCTCTACGACAGCCATTCTCCTCTCTCCTCTACGACAGCCATTCTCCTCTCTCCTCTACGACAGCCATTCTCCTCTCTCCTCTACGACAGCCATTCTCCTCTCTCCTCTACGACAGCCATTCTCCTCTCTCCTCTACGACAGCCATTCTCCTCTCTCCTCTACGACAGCCATTCTCCTCTCTCCTCTACGCGGTGTATACTTTTGTTTCAATGTAGATGTGTTTAAGACTACCCAGAAACACTCTGTGTGACCCTGATTTAACCCACTGAAGTAAAAGGTTTAACCGTTTTTTTTGTGACACAACTGTCGGGTAGAGTTCAAAATGCGATGGAAACAACATTCAATTTTTATTCGGTGCTTGAAAAAGTAAATTTTGTGTGCGCTACGTCATGACAAACTGATTTTTATCGGCAACAACAAACCACAGGTGGTGAAAACCCGGATTTTAGAATGTTCACATGAAAATCTGTTGCCAGTTGGACGGAAACCAAGCTACTGACTTATATTTTCCTTCAACTTTCTGAAGAGACAACGACACAGGAATGCCCCTGTCTGTGTGTGTGTGTGTGTGTGTGTGTTTACCACTTTGTGTAGCCGTTAGCGATGATGCTAACAAAAACAGTCTTCTGGTAGATGGAAAGGCCTTTCCCAAAAACCTCCTCAATTAAATGTTAACTATAAAGTAGCCTCAGGCTACATTGCAAAAATGACATCATGAAACCAGTGGCCATGTTTGGGGCGGTGGGGGGGGGGGTGCAAACTGTGATCACATGAGTCTACAGAAACATTGCTAACCAAACAACGGTCTCTGTCTAGTGCACAGTTGAATTAAAGTGTCCCCCCCCCCCCTCCCCCACCCGCCCCCGACTCCAAAAGTAGCCTTCTGGTTTAAGCCTTTTTGTGGACTTAGAACATCCAATTTTGTTGTTATTCTATTAAAAACACTGTGATATTTGAGAGAGAGCGAAAAACCTGAAGAGAAAAACGAACACCTGGAAAAACAAAGCGGTGAAAATAAATTTGGGGATTTTTTTAAAAAGAATCAGGCAAAAAAATAAGGCCCTATAACACGTGTTGGGCCCTTACTCTCTGAGTTTCTGAACCCTGTGGCCAGGAGGGCCTTTGTGGGAGCCACCTGTGTTTTCCCTGTTTCTGAACCATTCACAGCTGTGTGTGTGTGTGTGTGTGTGTGTGTGTGTGTGTGTGTGTGTGTGTGTGTGTGCGTGCGTGTGCGTGTGCGTGTGTGTGTGTGTGTGTGTGTGTGCGTGTGCGTGTGCGTGTGCGTATGCGTGTGTGTGTGTGTGTGCGTGTGCGTGTGTGTGTGTGTGTGTGTGTGTGTGCGTGCGTGTCCCTGCATTTTTCCATGGATCTTCCTGAACCGTGGTTCTCACTTTGAGGGTGAGGTGGAGGTAATGACAGGCACATGGAAACTCTGCTCCACACACAGCTTATAGCTAGCTACTGGCGCATTCAAGACAACTGGAAACTCTTGAAAAATACAAGGTCAAATCATGGTGTCAGTGATCTTCAGGTCGGAAAATTGTAGCTCTGCAAAGAGGCCCGAGGTCCTGAGTGGGAATTCCAAGTTGGATGACCGTTCAAATTGATTTTTCCCAGTTTAAGCTGTTTTTTTCTTCCCTGAGTACCCAGTTGTTTTCAGCGCGGCATTAACGCTGACTTTACATTCCACACACAGTTGTGTCATCAAAACAATGTAAGACAAACAGTTTGCAAATTAAAGAGAGAGAGAGAGAGAGAGAGAGAGAGAGAGAGAGAGAGAGAGAGAGAGAGAGAGAGAGAAAGAGAGTTTGTGTGTCTGTGTGTGTTTGCGTGCTCGCATTCGTGTACTCTGTAATCACCCCCAGAGTATGTCCGACCTCCCATTTAGAGAACCGGCCAGCCCAAACCACCACCAGGAACACCATTTCCATCTTTTGAGGAGGTTTCCAAGGTTACAACCAGTGTGGGAACCAATTATAGCTATTATTAATTCTCCATCAGTTTCAATTTGAATGGCTGGGAGCCAATTAAACAAGCGCTTGACTGAATCAGCCCCGGGAACCTCCCAAGCAGGAACTCAAATGAATTCAGCCCGGGGCAGGAGGGCAGGGGGGAGGGGAATTGAGGGGGCACCAGGGTTAAGAAAAAAAGAGGGAAATTGTGTGAGCCTGGTAACTGTGTGCTGCTGTAGAGGCAGACTGACCCTGCTATTGATGAAAATTAAATATTGTTCCTGACCTCACATTCAACCACGCTGCCTCGTTGAGTGGGTTGTTGTTATTATTTTGGTGACCTTGTGGCCAATTGACATTCTCAAAGATTTTCATACAAACTAGTTGTCACAGAACAAAAAGTGCTTCTTCATAGAGTTATTGTTTAAATGTCTTACCATTGTTACAGTAAGAGTTTAGCAAAAGGTTTGTTGAGAAACAACGTCCATTTGAAAAAAGCCATTCTTCAAGCAACATTGTCTGTTCATGCCTACTTGTGTGTGTGTGTGTGTGTTTGTGTGTGTGTGTGTGTGTTCATACCTGTTCATGCCTGTGTGTGTGTGTGTGTGTGTGTGTGTGTGTGTGTGTGTGTTCATACCTGTTCATGCCTGTGTGTGTGTGTGTGTGTGTGTGTGTGTGTGTGTGTGTGTGTGTTCATACCTGTTCATGCCTGTGTGTGTGTGTGTGTGTGTGTGTGTGTGTGTGTGTGTGTGTGTGTGTGTGTGTGTGTGTGTGTGTGTGTGTGTGTGTGTGTGTTCATACCTGTTCATGCCTGTGTGTGTGTGTGTGTGTGTGTGTGTGTGTGTGTGTGTGTGTGTGTGTGTGTGTGTTCATACCTGTTCATGCCTGTGTGTGTGTGTGTGTGTGTGTAGCACACAAATATGTTGGTTACAATTTGTTGTCTTGAGAAATATATTTTTTCTAGGCTATTATATTATATATCCAGTGTGCACCGGCTGTACCAGTAGTATCAGCTGTACAAGTAGTACCAGCTGTACCAGTAGTACCAGTAGTACCAGTAGTACCGGCTGTACCAGTAGTATCAGTAGTACCAGTAGTACCAGCTGCACCAGTAGTACCAGTAGTACCAGTAGTACCAGCTGTATCAGTAGTACCAGTAGTATCATTAGTACCAGCTGTATCAGTAGTACCAGTAGTACCAGTAGTATCAGTAGTACCAGTAGTACCAGTAGTATCAGTAGTACCAGTAGTATCAGTAGTATCAGTAGTACCAGTAGTACCAGTAGTATCAGTAGTACCAGTAGGTCCAGCTGTACCATTAGTATCAGCAGTACCAGCTGTACCAGTAGTACCAGTAATACCAGCTGTACCAGTAGTACCAGCTGTAAAAGTATTACCATTAGTATCAGTAGTATCAGCTGTACCAGTAGTATCAGTAGTACCAGTAGTACCAGTAGTGCCAGCTGTATCAGTAGTACCAGTAGTACCAGTAGTACCAGCTGTACCAGAATTACCAGTAGTATCAGTACTACCAGTAGGACCAGTAGTACCAGTAGGACCAGTAGGACCAGTAGGACCAGCTGTACAAGTAGTTTCAGTACTACCAGTAGTACCAGTGGTTCCACTAAGGAGTCTGCAGGAACGTTAGGGTATAGTAGTGTATGTTATGGTATAGTAGTGTATGTTAGGGTATAGTAGTGCATGTTATGGTATAGTCGTGTATGTTAGGGTATAGTAGTGCATGTTATGGTATAGTCGTGTATGTTAGGGTATAGAAGTGTATGTTAGGGTATAGTAGTGTATGTTATGCCACCCTTCCCTCGTTTCCTCCTCACTACCATCACCACCATTCCTCCCTCCTCTCTACCATCTCCTCCTTCGTTCCCTCCTCACTACCATCACCACCCCCCCTCCTTCGTTCCCTCCTCACTACTATCACCACCATTCCTCCCTCCTCACTACCATCCCCACCATTCCTCCCTCCTCACTTCCATCACCACCATTCCTCCCTCGTTCCCTCCTCTCTACCATCACCACCACCCCTCCCTCGTTCCCTCCTCACTACCATCACCACCATTCCTCCCTCGTTCCCTCGTTCCCTCCTCACTACCATCACCACCCCCTCCCTCGTTCCCTCCTCTCTACCATCACCACCACCCCTCCCTCGTTCCCTCCTCACTACCATCACCACCCCCTCCCTCGTTCCATCCTCACTACCATCACCACCCCCTCCCTCGTTCCATCCTCACTACCATCACCATCCCCTCCCTCGTTCCATCCTCACGACCATCACCACCCCCTCCCTCGTTCCCTCCTCACTACCATCACCACCCCCTCCCTCGTTCCCTCCTCTCTACCATCACCACCTTCCCTCCCTCGTTCCATCCTCACTACCATCACCACCACCTCCCTCGTTCCATCCTCACTACCATCACCACTCCCTCCCTCGTTCCCTCCTCACTACCATCACCACCCCCTCGTTCCCTCCTCTCTACCATCACCACCACCCCTCCCTCGTTCCATCCTCGCTACCATCACCCAGCCCTCCCTCGTTCCCTCCTCACTGCCATCACCACCCCCCTCCCTCGTTCCATCCTCACTCCATCACCACCCCCTCCCTCGTTCCCTCCTCACTACCATCACCACCCCCTCCCTCGTTCCCTCCTCACTACCATCACTACCCCCCCTCCCTCATTCCCTCCTCACTACCATCACTACCCCCCCTCCCTCGTTCCCTCCTCACTACCATCACTACCCCCCCTCCCTCGTTCCCTCCTCTCTACCATCACCACCACCCCTCCCTCGTTCCCTCCTCACTACCATCACCATCACATTCCTCCCTCGTTCCCTCCTCTCTACCATCATCACCATTCCTCCCTCGTTCCCTCCTCACTACCATCACCACCACCCCTCCCTCGTTCCCTCCTCACTACCATCACCATCCCTCCCTTGTTTCCTCCTCACTACCATCACTATCACCATTCCTCCCTCGGTCCCTCCTCACTACCATCACCACCACTCCTCCCTCGTTCCCTCCACCTTAGCCTACTGGAATCCGTTCACTTCTTCCCCCCTCTCCTCGTCTTTCCCTCGGCGACTCATGTCAAATCTAGGTCCCTCAGAACAAAATCTTAATAATTAACTCGCAAATTTTAACATGATTGTTTGTGACACACCTACTCTGTTAATTATGGTAATAGCTTTGAGGCCATTTGCTAATGAAATTAATGCATTCGTTGCCCTAACAAATTAGCATAACTCACACAAATGGCCCACATTTGAGACCCGGCTTCGGGAAAAATAAGATAAAAAACCAACCAACTGGAACAAGAACTAGCATCAACAAAATGCAGTGAAACAAATGTCCAACTGAAATAGGGAACTGCAGTGAAATAAATGGCCAGCTGAAAGAAGAAACTGCAGTGAAATAAATGGCCAGCTGAAAGAGAAAACGGCAGTGAAATAAATGGCCAGCTGAAAGAGGAAACTGCAGTGAAATAAATGGCCAGCTGAAAGAAGAAACTGCAGTGAAATAAATGGCCAGCTGAAAGAGAAAACGGCAGTGAAATAAATGGCCAGCTGAAAGAGGAAACTGCAGTGAAATAAATGGCCAGCTGAAAGGGGAAACTGCAGTGAAATAAATGGCCAGCTGAAAGAGGAAACTGCAGTGAAATAAATGGCCAGCTGAAAGGGGAAACTGCAGTGAAATAAATGGCCAGCTGAAAGAAGAAACTGCAGTGAAATAAATTGCCAGCTGAAAGAGGATACTGCATTAGGAGAATGCGGGGAGTTTTTCAAAGCTGTAGTTATGTTAATGGTTATAGGTTCTTAATTGGAGAGAGAGCTAGAGAGCGCGAGAGAGAGAGAAGCAATGTTAATGTATTGCAGAGTGATAACAGCTTAGGACACAATTATTATCATTATCATCATAGCCACGGCTGATCTGCATTAACATCCCTCTGAGAGGACATTTTAAATGGCTACTATCACACAGACATTAAAATGTTATTATATTGATAACTTAAATCAGAGTGAATATCAATAAAGAGGAGGCCTTTAAAAAAAATGCTTGTCATTCTCTAAATGAAAATACTGCCATGTGCTATACCCATCACTACACAAGATACTGCCTCTCTCCTCTGTTTGGTAACTCAAAAGGATGTCTTTCAAGCATGAATATGTCTTGCCAGTGGTACAGTGTGACAGGCACTAACAGAACGATGTGGTGTGTATGATGGGGGTAAACAAAACAGGAGTTTGAAATTCCAGGAGCAACAACGATCGACAGAGGAAGGCGTTCAAATCTCAGGTAAATGAGAAGCAGAGGAGGAAGGAGAGATACTCCCCAGAAAACAGTTTTCTCAGCGACCTCCCTCCTCTCGCCTCAGGCCAAACACTATAGCTGAAAATGAGTCCTATTTAAAGGCATTGGGAGGCATTACTTTGGGTTGGTCAAAGGTTAACACATTTTTAAAAGGGAACAAAGTCTTCATTTTAACTGGGAATATTCAGTCTACAATATTTTAGAAATAATAATATACAAGTTGAGAATATTAAGTTTTGTTTTCTCTATAGGGAATAGAGTGCCATTTGGGACGGGTTACAATGTGTTGGTCATAGGTAGTGACTCTATAGGGAATAGAGTACCATTTGGGACGGGTTACAATGTGTTGGTCATAGGTAGTGACTCTATAGGGAATAGAGTACCATTTGGGACGGGTTACAATGTGTTGGTCATAGGTAGTGACTCTATAGGGAATAGAGTACCATTTGGGACGGGTTACAATGTGTTGGTCATAGGTAGTGACTCTATAGGGAATAGAGTGCCATTTGGGACGGGTTACAATGTGTTGGTCATAGGTAGTGACTCTATAGGGAATAGAGTACCATTTGGGATGGGTTACAATGTGTTGGTCATAGGTAGTGACTCTATAGGGAATAGAGTGCCATTTGGGACGGGTTACAATGTGTTGGTCATAGGTAGTGACTCTATAGGGAATAGAGTACCATTTGGGACGGGTTACAATGTGTTGGTCATAGGTAGTGACTCTATAGGGAATAGAGTACCATTTGGGACGGGTTACAATGTGTTGGTCATAGGTAGTGACTCTATAGGGAATAGAGTACCATTTGGGATGGGTTACAATGTGTTGGTCATAGGTAGTGACTCTATAGGGAATAGAGTGCCATTTGGGACGGGTTACAATGTGTTGGTCATAGGTAGTGACTCTATAGGGAATAGAGTACCATTTGGGACGGGTTACAATGTGTTGGTCATAGGTAGTGACTCAATAGGGAATAGAGTGCCATCTGGGACGGGTTACAATGTGTTGGTCATAGGTAGTGACTCTATAGGGAATAGAGTGCCATCTGGGACGGGTTACAATGTGTTGGTCATAGGTAGTGACTCTATAGGGAATAGAGTACCATTTGGGACAGGTTCTCACACGATACTCTCCGGGTTCTCACACGATACTCTCCGGGTCCTCACACGATACTCTCCGGGTTCTCACACGATACTCTCCGGGTTCTCACACAATACTCTCCGGGTTCTCACACGATACTCTCCGGATTCTCACACGATACTCCCCGGGTTCTCACACAATACTCTCCGGGTTCTCACACGATACTCTCCGGATTCTCACACAATACTCTCCGGGTTCTCACACAATACTCTCCGGGTTCTCACACGATACTCTCCGGATTCTCACACAATACTCTCCGGGTTCTCACACAATACTCTCCGGGTTCTCACACGATACTCTCAGGGTTCTCACACGATACTCCCCGGGTTCTCACACGATACTCTCCGGGTTCTCACACGATACTCTCCGTGTTCTCACACGATACTCTCCGGGTTCTCACACGATACTCTCCGTGTTCTCACACGATACTCTCCGGGTTCTCACACTATACTCTCCGGGTTCTCACACGATACTCTCAGGGTTCTTACACGATACTCTCCGGATTCTCACACGATACTCCCCGGGTTCTCACACGATACTCTCCGGGTTCTTACACGATACTCTCCGGGTTCTCACACAATTCTCTCCGTGTTCTCACACGATACTCTCCGGGTTCTCACACGATACTCTCAGGGTTCTTACACGATACTCTCCGGATTCTCACACGATACTCTCCGGGTTCTCACACGATACTCTCCGGGTCCTCACACGATACTCTCAGGGTTCTCACACAATTCTCTCCGTGTTCTCACACGATACTCTCAGGGTTCTTACACGATACTCTCAGGGTTCTCACACGATACTCTCCGGGTTCTCACACAATTCTCTCCGTGTTCTCACACGATACTCTCCGGGTTCTCACACGATACTCTCAGGGTTCTTACACGATACTCTCCGGATTCTCACACGATACTCTCCGGGTTCTCACACGATACTCTCCGGGTTCTCACACGATACTCTCAGGGTTCTTACACGATACTCTCCGGGTTCTCACACAATTCTCTCCGTGTTCTCACACGATACTCTCCGGGTTCTCACACGATACTCTCAGGGTTCTCACACGATACTCTCCGGGTTCTCACACAATTCTCTCCGTGTTCTCACACGATACTCTCCGGGTTCTCACACGATACTCTCAGGGTTCTTACACGATACTCTCCGGATTCTCACACGATACTCTCCGGGTTCTCACACGATACTCTCAGGGTTCTCACACGATACTCTCAGGGTTCTCACACGATACTCTCCGGGTTCTCACACAATTCTCTCCGTGTTCTCACACGATACTCTCCGGGTTCTCACACGATACTCTCAGGGTTCTTACACGATACTCTCCGGATTCTCACACGATACTCCCCGGGTTCTCACACGATACTCTCCGGGTTCTTACACGATACTCTCCGGGTTCTCACACAATTCTCTCCGTGTTCTCACACGATACTCTCAGGGTTCTTACACGATACTCTCCGGGTTCTCACACGATACTCTCCGTATTCTCACACGATACTCTCCGGGTTCTCACACGATACTCTCAGGGTTCTTACACGATACTCTCCGGATTCTCACACGATACTCCCCGGGTTCTCACACGATACTCTCCGGGTTCTTACACGATACTCTCCGGGTTCTCACACAATTCTCTCCGTGTTCTCACACGATACTCCCTGGGTTCTCACACTATACTCCCGGGTTCTCACACGATGTTCCCGGGTTCTCACACAATGCTCCCCGGGTTCTCACATGATGATACCAGGCTTCCCTAATGACAATCCCCAGGTTGTCTCACGATACTCCACGGGTTCTCACACAATAATCCCGGGTTCTCCAGCGATATTACCGGGTTCTCACACGGTACTTCCTGGGTTCTCACACGTTTATCACATGATTCTCACACGAATATCTCCGGGGTCTCATACGATACTCCCCGGGTTCTCATACGATACTCCCCGGGTTCTCCTATGATACTCCCCGGGTTCTCATGTGATTCTCCCCGGGTTCTCATACGATTCTCCCCGGGTTCTCATGTGATTCTCCCCGGGTTCTCATACGATTCTCCCCGGGTTCTCATACGATACTTCCCATGTTCTCACACAATACTCCCCGGGTTCTCATACGATTCTCCCCGGGTTCTCATACGATACTCCCCGGGTTCTCATACGATACTCCCCGGGTTCTCCTATGATACTCCCCGGGTTCTCATGTGATTCTCCCCGGGTTCTCATACGATTCTCCCCGGGTTCTCATACGATACTTCCCATGTTCTCACACAATACTCCCCGGGTTCTCATACGATTCTCCCCGGGTTCTCATACGATACTCCCCGGGTTCTCACACGGTACTTCCTGGGTTCTCACACGTTTATCACATGATTCTCACACGAATATCTCCGGGGTCTCATACGATACTCCCCGGGTTCTCATACGATACTCCCCGGGTTCTCCTATGATACTCCCCGGGTTCTCATGTGATTCTCCCCGGGTTCTCATACGATTCTCCCCGGGTTCTCATACGATACTTCCCATGTTCTCACACAATACTCCCCGGGTTCTCATACGATTCTCCCCGGGTTCTCATACGATACTCCCCGGGTTCTCACACAATACTCCCCGGGTTCTCACACGACATACCCCGGGTTCTCATGCTTATTTGCTTAAAAATAAGGAAATGAAATGAGTGCCCCGTCCAAGGTTTACTGGTGTATGAGCTCAAATGGAGAGCTCTATGACTGGAGGATCCCTTGAAAACCAACCATGATACAGTCGATGTGTGTGTGTGTGTGTGTGTGTGTGTGTGTGTGTGTGTGTGTGTGTGTGTGTGTGTGTGTGTGTGTGTGTGTGTGTGTGTGTGAATATCTAAATCAAATAACTTCCTTGTGTTCGTTTTTTAATATATTGTTGATTTCATTACTCAAATCACTCTTTTCAAGATATTCAGTTCCTAAACCTAAATCTGTGGTTCCTATATATTCTTTCTTTGAAACTGCAAAAATAAAGATGTTTGCGAGGTGAGGTAAAGAAGGACTAACACTGAATAAAACAGTTTGTCGTGTTGACCCACTGTGCTGGCATGAATACATACAGAGCATCAATGACAGGCCCGGCGTCCTAATCTAGAGACTGTTTGTGCGGTGCCCACCTTAGTGAGCGTGCGACCCTGACTGTGATGCCATATCAGCCTCACCAAATGAACTCATGCAGTACCCGCGAAATGTCGACAAAGAATTTGCATCAGAGATGTACCTCAAAAAAAAAAGCTTGATAAATTTGGGTCTATGAAATGAATATGGATTTGGACATTACATGTCTTCCACACTGCATCCTGTGTCAAATATCATCATATTATTAGGAATAAAATACAGCTTTACTGCTCATAACCAACACGGTGCTCCTCACAAATCGGCTAAGTCAGAAGAGTGAGTGAGTGAGTGAGTGAGAAACAAAGAGCTGATTGGCCATTAGTTGCAGATGTTTATTGGTAGATTCTCTCTCTCTCCCAGAGTGATGTCATTACATATTTGAAAGTAGATCATATGGAGCGATGGGATTGTGATGCTTTCAATCAAAACCATCTCAATTTCAATCATCTCAATGTGTTCACTAAATCAGGAAATTAAGCCACAGTTATAAACACACCCCTCCACACCCATCCACACCCATCCACACCCCTCACACCCCTCCACACCCATCCATACCCCTCCACACCCCTCCACACCCCTCCACCCCCCTCCACACCCCTCCACACCCATCCACACCCCTCACACCCATCTACACCCCTCCACACCCATCCACACCCATCCACACCCATCCATACCCCTCCACACCCCTCCACACCCCTCACACCCATCTACACCCCTCCACCTCCCTCCACACCCCTCCACACCCATCCACACCCATCCACACCCATCCACACCCCTCCACACCCATCCACACCCATCCACACCCATCCACACCCCGCCACACCCCTCCACACCCCTCTACACCCATCCACACCCCTCCACACCTATCCACATCCCTCCACACCCCTCCACACCCCTCCACACCTATCCACACCCCTCCACACCCCTCCACACCCCTCCACACCCCTCCACACCCCTCCACACCCCTCCACACCCATCCACACCCCTCACACCCATCTACACCCCTCCACACCCATCCACACCCATCCACACCCATCCATACCCCTCCACACCCCTCCACACCCCTCACACCCATCTACACCCCTCCACCTCCCTCCACACCCCTCCACACCCCTCACACCCATCTACACCCCTCCACACCCATCCACACCCATCCACACCCATCCATACCCCTCCACACCCCTCCACACCCCTCACACCCATCTACACCCCTCCACCTCCCTCCACACCCCTCCACACCCATCCACACCCATCCACACCCATCCACACCCCTCCACACCCATCCACACCCATCCACACCCATCCACACCCCGCCACACCCCTCCACACCCCTCTACACCCATCCACACCCCTCCACACCTATCCACACCCCTCCACACCCCTCAAAACCCCTCCACACCCATCCACACCCATCCACACCCCGCCACACCCCTCCACACCCCTCCACACCCCTCACACCCCTCCACACCCATCCATACACCTCCACACCCCTCCACACCCCTCCACCCCCCTCCACACCCCTCCACACCCATCCACAACCCTCACACCCATCTACACCCCTCCACACCCATCCACACCCATCCACACCCATCCATACCCCTCCACACCCCTCCACACCCCTCACACCCATCTACACCCCTCCACCTCCCTCCACACCCCTCCACACCCATCCACACCCATCCACACCCATCCACACCCCTCCACACCCATCCACACCCATCCACACCCATCCACACCCCGCCACACCCCTCCACACCCCTCTACACCCATCCACACCCCTCCACACCTATCCACACCCCTCCACACCCCTCCACACCCCTCCACACCCCTCCACACCTATCCACACCCCTCCACACCCCTCCACACCCCTCCACACCCCTCCACACCCCTCCACACCCATCCACACCCCTCACACCCATCTACACCCCTCCACACCCATCCACACCCATCCACACCCATCCATACCCCTCCACACCCCTCCACACCCCTCACACCCATCTACACCCCTCCACCTCCCTCCACACCCCTCCACACCCATCCACACCCATCCACACCCATCCACACCCCTCCACACCCATCCACACCCATCCACACCCATCCACACCCCGCCACACCCCTCCACACCCCTCTACACCCATCCACACCCCTCCACACCTATCCACACCCCTCCACACCCCTCCACACCCCTCCACACCCATCCACACCCATCCACACCCCGCCACACCCCTCCACACCCCTCTACACCCATCCACACCCCTCCACACCTATCCACACCCCTCCACACCCCTCCACACCCCTCTACACCCATCCACACCCCTCCACACCTATCCACACCCCTCCACACCCCTCCACACCCATCCACACCCCTCCACACCCCTCCACACCTATCCACACCCCTCCACACCCCTCCACACCCCTCCACACCCCTCCACACCCAGACACACCCATCCACACCCCTCCACACCTATCCACACCCCTCCACACCCATCCACACCCCTCCACACCCAGACACACCCATCCACACCCATACACAACCCATACACACCTCCACACCCAGACACACCTATCCACACCTATCCACACCCCTCCACACCCATCCACACCCCTCCACACCCCTCCACACCCATCCACACCCCTCCACACCCCTCCACACACATACACAACCCATACACACCTCCACACCCAGACACACCCCTCCACACCCCTCCACACACATACACAACCCATACACACCTCCACACCCAGACACACCCATCCACACCCATACACAACCCATACACACCTCCACACCCCTCCACACACATACACAACCCATACACACCTCCACACCCAGATGTACTTGTGTGCACAGACACACACATGCACACCCTAACTTATTTATCTACTAACACACATACTGTAACACTGAAATAAACACAGACACTTACCTTTGCGTTGCACACACTGCATTTCAACCTGTCCTCACTGCCGATGACCTGCAAGGAAGAAATAAAACACATTTTAAATACATTTTCACTTTTCATGCATTCGTAATTAATTAGTAGTTGGCCTACGTGTAAAAATGAAGTGCTTCCTAGCTTTTCCAAACGTAACACAACTTGATGTTTTTTTTCTCATGTGAAATGCTAACACGTTGGTCGGTAATAATCATCGAGCTGTTTTTTTAACGAAGTGCCTCTGGTAAAATAAGAAGGCAAAAAAAAAAAGAACCCACCACAAATCTAGTACTAATATGTGTGGCTTGTAGAATCACGGTTTCATAGATGATAATGGAATGTAATTATACAACAGTGCTATTAGGCCATGTGATTTTACAAGAGGACCGGTGCCCCTGGCGCTGTGGCCTGATTTGCTGTGAGTGTTTGGCTAATGAATGTAATACAAGTCTGTTTGCAATGATGAGAATTATCAACCCATGAGAGAGAGAGAGAGAGAGAGAGAGAGAGAGAGGTCGAGGGAGGGAGGTGGTGGGTGGTGTTGGGAAAGGAGGGGGGGGGGGGGGGGGGCATTAACTCACTGCTCGGACCACTCGCAATTAAGAGAGAGGCACAGACGAGACACACTCACACAGTCAAGAGAGCACACACACACACACACACACACACACACACACACACACACACACACAAGATTGTAGACGCACAATCACAATACCTTAGGGGTTTTTCACTTTTGAAACTGGTAAACGTACTGTAAAATTGACACAAAATAACAAACCTTATTTCCAAAAATAGATTTATAGACTTATGATATGCAATTTAACCAAGGCGAGATGTTTTTTAAGCTCTCTTTCTCTAAAAAAATAGATGGAAAGGAGCTAGTTGTTAGCATTTCAAAGGCTCCTGTGCATGTGGATATGACTATAAACACCCATTCTGTGCTCCCATTGCGTTGAGGTTTATTTCAGACGGATAGGATTCAATATGTTGGAATTCTTTTAAACATTAAACATTAGAGGATTATTTTTTCGCGTAACAGATCCATTTAGCGCCAATAGTTTGAAACCAGATGTAGCTACGTTCCTCCATTGTACTGTGTTATATATTGATATTTAATATATATTGGTGTATGTATGTACAGTCTACTTTGGAAAGTATTCAGACCCCTTGACTTTTTCCACATTTTGTCACGTGACAGCCTTATTCTAAAATAGATTACATTGTTTTTTTCCTTCGTCGATCTACACACAATACCTCATAATGGCAAAGGAAAAACATACTTTTTTACATTTTCACAAATGCATTAAAAATAAAAATAAAAAAACAGAATGCCTTTTTTACATTTCAGGCTTCATAATATATATAGATAGATACATATATATAGAATAATTTTGCACGCCCAATTTTTCAGTTTTTGATTTGTTAAAAAAGTTTGAAATATCCAATAAATGTCGTTCCACTTCATGATTGTGTCCCACTTGTTGTTGATTCTTCACAAAAAAATACAGTTTTATATCTTTATGTTTGAAGCCTGAAATGTGGCAAAAGGTCGCAAAGTTCAAGGGGGCCGAATACTTTCGCAAGGCACTGTAAGTATTCAGACTCTTTGCTATGAGACTCGAAATTGATCTCAGGTGCATCCTATTTCCATTGATCATCCTTGAGATGTTTCTACAACTTTATTGGAGTCCTCCTGTGGTAAATTCAATTGATTGGACATGATTTGGAAAGGTACACACCTGTCTATATAAGGTCCCACAGTTGAAAGTGCATGTCAGAGCAAAAACCAAGCCATGAGGTTGAAGTAATTGTCCGTAGAGCTCCGAGACAGGATTGTATCGAGGCACAGATCTGGGGAAGGGTACCAAAACATTTCTGCAGCATTGAAGGTCCCCAAGAACTCAGTGGCCTCCATCATTCTTAAATGTAAGAAGTTTGGAACCAACAATACTCTTTCTAGAGCTGGCTACCCATCCAAACTGAACAATCGGGGGAGAAGGGCCTTGGTCAGGGAGGTGACCAAGAACCCAATTGTCACTCTGACAGGGCTCCAGAGTTCTTCTGTGGAGATGAGAGAACCTTCCAGAAGGACAACAACTTCTGCAGCACTCCACCAATCAGGCCTTTATGATAGAGTGGCCAGACGGAAGCCACTCCTCAGTAAAAGGCACATTAGCCCACTTGGAGTTTGACAAAAAGCCACCTTTAGGACTCTCAGACCAAGACAAACAAGATTCTCTGGTCTGATACAGGTGTGACAGGATTGGCAGCATCATACCAAAGAGGACTTGCAGTTTGATCACTTCCACAGGTGCTTAAACAACGTTTTTTTTTTTAAATAAATGTTCAAAAATGTCTAAAACCTGTTTTTTCTATGTCCTTATGGGCTGTTGTGTGTAGATTTGATCAATTTTTTTAATATATGTCCACTACCATTCAAAAGTTTGGGGTCACTTAGAAATGTCCTTGTTTTTGAAAGAAAAGCACATTTCTTGTCCATTAAAATAACATCAAATTGATCAGAAATACAGTGTAGACATTGTTAATGTTGTAAATGACTATTGTAGCTTATATCAGCAACCATCATTCCTGTGTTCCAATGGCACGTTGTGTGAGATAAAAGTTTATCATTTTAAAAGCCTAATTGATCATTAGAAAACCCATTTGCAATTATGTTAGCACAGCTGAAAACTGTTTTTCTGATTAAAAATCACAAAAACTTCTTTAGACTAGTTGAGTATCTGGAGCATGAGCATTTGTGGGTTCGATTACAGGCTCAAAACAAAATCCTTTCTTCTGAAATTCGTCAGTTTATTCTTGTCCTGAGAAATGAAGGCTATTCCATGCGAGAAATTTCCAGGAAACTGAAGATCTCGTACAACGCTGTGTACTACTCCCTTCACAGAACAGAGCAAACTGGCTCTAACCAGAATAGAAAGAGGAGTGGGAGGACCCGTTGCACAACCTATACCACTTTACTCTGTAATGCTGTCAATCCTATACCACTATCACCATTACTCTGTAATGCTGTCAATCCTATACCACTATCACCATTACTCTATATGGTCTCAAACCTATACCACTATCATCATTACTCTGTATGGTCTCAAACCTATACCACTATCATCATTACTCTGTATGGTCTCAAACCTATACCACTATCATCATTACTCTGTATGGTCTCAAACCTATACCACTATCATCATTACTCTGTATGGTCTCAAACCTATACCACTATCATCATTACTCTGTATGGTCTCAAACCCTCTGATTTAAAACCAACCCTTTAGAGGGGATTGAGGGAAAGGGAGTGAACCTCACCAGACTAAAGCTGATATGTTACAGTAAACAAGGCTCCCACATATATCGTTGAGTCCCAAATGGAAACTTGTTCCCAATATAGTGCACTGATTTTGAAAGGTCAAAAGTAGTAGACTATATAGGGAATAGGGTTATATTTGGGCTCATAGGGATCTGGTCCGAAGTAGTGCACTACATCGGAAATAGAGTGCCATTTGGGAAGCAAACATCCTCCCACAATGCCCTTGGTGAATGCACAGGGTTCTATCCAGCCCTCCAGTAAAGGCAAGCACTATCTCCCTATAATAAGGTGAGTCAGATGGTCAAGGAGCCTAGAGAACCCTAAGGCCCGAGGGATCTCCCAGGCACGTTCAATCACTGACTCTCTCTGGCTCACGTCCCAAACGGCACCTTTGTCTCCTATATCGTGTATTACTTTTGATCAGTGCACTACAAAGGGAACAAGGGCTCCATTTGGGATGCGAAGAACCTCTCTGTCCCTATATTTAAATCAGGCCCCAGGCCTTGCTTTCTCAAAGGACATCCCTTAACTAGTTCTTGCTCGCTAATTTGTTTTGTGCCTATTTGTCTTCAGGAACCTGAATGGGGAGGGAAGGGGGGGGGGGGGGGGGGGGTCACAAATGAGGGAATTCTAAAAAATATAACTTGTGTTTTGCCTCAACACATATAGTAATCATGTTCCCTGATACCTCTAGCAGCATATAGATATCATTATAATAACAGCATATAGATATCATTATAATAACAGCATATAGATATCATTATACTAACAGCATATAGATATCATTATAATAACAGCATATAGATATCATTATAATAACAGCATATCGATATCATTATAATAACAGCATATAGATATCATTATAATAACAGCATATAGATATCATTATAATAACAGCATATAGATATCATTATAATAACAGCATATAGATATCATTATACTAACAGCATATAGATATCATTATAATAACAGCATATAGATATCATTATAATAACAGCATATCGATATCATTATAATAACAGCATATAGATATCATTATAATAACAGCATATAGATATCATTATAATAACAGCATATAGATATCATTATAATAACAGCATATAGATATCATTATAATAACAGCATATAGATATCATTATACTAACAGCATATAGATATCATTATAATAACAGCATATAGATATCATTATAATAACAGCATATCGATATCATTATAATAACAGCATATAGATATCATTATAATAACAGCATATAGATATCATTATAATAACAGCATATAGATATCATTATACTAACAGCATATAGATATCATTATAATAATAGCATATAGATATCATTATACTAACAGCATATAGATATCATTATAATAACAGCATATAGATATCATTATACTAACAGCATATAGATATCATTATAATAACAGCATATAGATATCATTATAATAACAGCATATAGATATCATTATAATAACAGCATATAAATATCATTATAATAACAGCATATAGATATCATTATACTAACAGCATATAGATATCATTATACTAACAGCATATAGATATCATTATACTAACAGCATATAGATATCATTATACTAACAGCATATAGATATCATTATAATAACAGCATATAGATATCATTATAATAACAGCATATAGATATCATTATAATAACAGCATATAGATATCATTATAATAACAGCATATAGATATCATTATACTAACAGCATATAGATATCATTATAATAACAGCATATAGATATCATTATAATAACAGCATATAGATATCATTATAATAACAGCATATAGATATCATTATAATAACAGCATATAGATATCATTATAATAACAGCATATAGATATCATTATACTAACAGCATATAGATATCATTATAATAACAGCATATAGATATCATTATAATAACAGCATATAGATATCATTATAATAACAGCATATAGATATCATTATAATAACAGCATATCGATATCATTATAATAACAGCATATAGATGTCATTATACTAACAGCATATAGATATCATTATAATAACAGCATATATATATCATTATAATAACAGCATATAGATATCATTATAATAACAGCATATACATATCATTATAATAACAGCATATAGATATCATTATAATAACAGCATATAAATATCATTATAATAACAGCATATAGATATCATTATACTAACAGCATATCGATATCATTATAATAACAGCATATAAATATCATTATACTAACAGCATATAAATATAGGGACAGAGAAGTTAAGGATTTTATGTACTCTGAGCCATCGTCTTGGAACGCCTTACAAAATACTTTTAAACTGGAAGAACTTGTCCCGATTGGTATTTTTTAAATCACTGATGAATGATCTTGAGACCGATTCCCTGACCTGTCAATGTTTTTAATTAGCTGTTTTTGATTTTGTTATACTCTTGTGAATTATATGGTTTTTACTAGATTACTTGTAGTTTTTCATGTTGTTTGTCTGTAAGTTTTGTAATGACTTGGTGCTGCCAATCTTGACCAGGACGCTCTTGAAAAATAGATTTTAAATCTCAATGAGCCCTTCCTGGTTAAATAAAGGTTAAATAAATAAATATAGATACCATTATACTAACAGCATATAGACACCGTTATACAAGCAGGATATAGACACCATTACACTAACAGCATATAGATAATGTTATACAAGCAGGATATACATACCAATATACTAACAGAATATACAGTGGGGAGAACTGCCGATGTTGCAGGTTTTCCTACTTACAAAGCATGTAGAGGTCTGTCATTTTAATCATAGGTACGGAATCTAAAACAAAAATCCCAAAAATCACATTGTATGATTTTTTAAAACTTCACAAAATAGATGGTATCATGAGAAAGGAAAATGATGTGGATATATTGAAGCAACATCTCAAGACATCAGTCAGGATGTTAAAGATTGGTCGCAAATGGGTCTTCCAAATGGACATTGACCCAAGCATACTTCCAAAGTTGTTGTGGCAAAATGTCTTAAGGACTGTACAAATGGCTCACATCAACACCATCATCACAGAAACCCTAGACCCACTCCAATATGCATACCGCCCAAACAGATCCATAGATGATCTCTATTGCACTCCACACTGCCCTTTCCCACCTGGACAAAAGGAACACCTATGTGAGAATGCTATTCATTGACTACAGCTCAGCGTTCAACACCATAGTACCCTCAAAGCTCATCACTAAGCTAAGGATCCTGGGACTAAACACCTCCCTCTGCAACTGGATCCTGGACTTCCTGACAGGCCACCCTGGGGTGGTGAGGGTAGGTAGCAACACATCTGCCACGCTGATCCTCAACAATGGAGCTCCACAGGGGTGCATGCTCCTGCCCCTTCTGTACTCCCTGATCACCCACGACTGCATGGCCAGGCACGACTCCAACACCATCATTAATTTTGCCGACGACACAACAGTGGTAGGCCTGATCCCCGACAACGACAAGACAGCCTATAGGGAAGAGGTCAGAGACCTGGCCAGGTGGTGCCAGAATAACAACCTATCCCTCAATATAACCAAGACTAAGGAGATGATTGTGGACTACAGGAAAAGGAGGACCGAGCACGCCCCCATTCTCATTGACTGGGCTGTAGTGGAGCAGGTTGAGAGCTTCAAGTTCCTTGCTGTCCACATCAACAACAAACTAGAATGGGCCAAGACAGTTGTGAAGAGGGCATGACAAAGCCCATTCCCCCTCAGGAAACTAAAAAGATTTGGCATGGGTCCTGAGATCCTCAAAAGGTTCTACAGCTGCAACATCGAGAGCATTGGTTGCATCACTGCATCACTGCCTGGTACAGCAATTGCTCGGCCTCTGACCGCAAGGCACTACAGAGGGTAGTGCATACGGCCCAGTACGTCACTGGGGCTAAACTGCCTGCCATCCAGGACCTCTACACCAGGTGATGTCAGAGGAAGGACCTAAAAATTGTCAAAGACCCCAGCCACCCCAGTCATAGACTGTTCTAGTCTAAGACAAAAAGGCTTCTCAACAGTTTTTACCCCCAAGCCATAAGACTCCTGAACAGGTCATCAAATGGCTACCCGGATTATTTGCATTGTGTGCCTCCCCCCAATCCCTCTTTTTATGCTGCTGCTACTCTCTGTTTATCATATATGCATAGTCACTTTAACTATACATTCATGTACATAACCGGGCTATCTGCATTGTGTCCCGCCACCCACCACCCGCCACCCACCACCCACCAACACCTCTTTAACACTACTGCTACTCTCTGTTCATCATATATGCATAGTCCCTTTAACCATATCTACATGTACATACTACCTCAATCAGCCTGACTAACCAGTGTCTGTATGTAGCCTCGCTACTTTTATAACCTCGCTACTGTATATAGCCTCTCTACTGTATATAGCCTGTCTTTTTACTGTTGTTTTATTTCTTTACTTACCTATTGTTCACCTAATACCTTTTTTGCACTATTGGTTAGAGCCTGTAAGTAAGCATTTCACTGTAAGGTATATCTGTTGTATTTGGCGCGAGTGACAAATACATTTTGATTTGATTTGAAATGGCTTGAGGACAACAAAGTCAAGGTATTGGAGTGGCCATCACAAAGCCCTGACCTCATTCCTATAGAAAATGTGTAGGCAGAACTGAAAAAGCGTGTGCAAGCAAGGAGGCCTACAAACCTAACTCAGTTACACCAGCTCTGTCAGGAGGAATGGGCCAAAATTCACCCAACTTATTGTGGGAAGCTTGTGGAAGGCCACCCGAAACGTTTGACCCAAGTTAAACAATTTAAAGGCAATGCTACCAAATACTAATTGAGTGTATGTAAACTTCTGACCCACTGGGAATGTGATGAAAGAAATAAAAGCTGAAATAAATCATTCTCTCTACTATTATTCTGACATTTCACATTCTTAAAATAAAATGGTGATCCTAACTGACCTAAAACAGGGAATTTTTACTAGGATTAAATGTCAAGAATTGTGAAAAACTGAGTTTAAATGTAGTTGGCTAAGGTGTACGTAAACCTCTGACTTCTACTGTACATACAGTACATAACATATACAGATAAATAAATACAGAACCATTTAACAGAAGGTATTTGAACCCAGTGTGGAACAAAGATAATTTTTAAGTGGGAGACAAGCCTATACACAATCTATTTGTCATTTACCACATAGAAGCTAAATATTTGTATAATTTAATTATAGGCAGTGGTGTAAAATACTTAAGTAAAAATAATTGGATGTACTACTTAAGTAGTTTTTTTTGGCATCTGTACGTGACTATTTACATTTTTGACAACTTTTACTTTTACTTCACTACATTCCTAAAGAAAATAATTTACTTTTTTACTCCATACAGTTTTTCTGACACATAGATGGACTTCTTACATTTTGAATGCTTAGCAGGACAGGAAAATGGCCCAATTCACACTTATCAAGAGAACATCCCTGGTCATCCCTACTACCTGATCTGGCAGACTCCCTAAACACAACTTCATCGTTTGTAAAATATGTCTGGGTGTTGGCGTGTGCCCCTGGCTATCCATCATTTAAAACAACACGAAGATGGTGCTGTCTGGCTTTGCTTAATATAACGAAATTTAAATTATTTATACTTGTACTTTTACCTTTGATACTTAAGTATATTTAAAACCAAATACTTGTAGACTTTTATTCAAGTATTATTTTACTGGGTGACTTTTACTTGAGTCATTTTCTATTAAGGTATCTTCACTTTTACTACAGTATGACAATTGGATACTTTTTCCACCACTGATTATAGGTAGCCATTTTTCTTCAATTCTAGGCTTTATCTAAATATTCTGCAAACGGAAAATACACAATGGACATCTCTCAGCCACATAATGCCAGGGTATATCTGGTGGTCTGTCTCCTCATCTCTCAGCCACATAATGCCAGGGTATATCTGGTGGTCTGTCTCCTCATCTCTCAGCCACATAATGCCAGGGTATATCTGGTGGTCTGTCTCCTCATCTCTCAGCCACATAATGCCAGGGTATATCTGGTGGTCTGTCTCCTCATCTCTCAGCCACATAATGCCAGGGTATATCTGGTGGTCTGTCTCCTCATCTCTCAGCCACATAATGCCAGGGTATATCTGGTGGTCTGTCTCCTCATCTCTCAGCCACATAATGCCAGGGTATATCTGGTGGTCTGTCTCCTCATCACTCAGCCACATAATGCCAGGGTATATCTGGTGGTTTGTCTCCTCATCTCTCAGCCACATAATGCCAGGGTATATCTGGTGGTTTGTCTCCTCATCTCTCAGCCACATAATGCCAGGGTATATCTGGTGGTTTGTCTCCTCATCTCTTGGCCACATAATGCCAGGGTATATCTGGTGGTTTGTCTCCTCATCTCTCAGCCACATAATGCCAGGGTATATCTGGTGGTCTGTCTCCTCATCTCTCAGCCACATAATGCCAGTGTATATCTGGTGGTCTGTCTCCTCATCACTCAGCCACATATTGCCAGGGTATATCTGGTGGTCTGTCTCCTCGTCACTCAGCCACATAATGCCAGGGTATATCTGGTGGTCTGTCTCCTCATCACTCAGCCACATATTGACAGGGTATATCTGGTGGTTTGTCTCCTCATCTCTCAGCCACATAATGCCAGGGTATATCTGATGGTTTGTCTCCTCATCTCTCAGCCACATAATGCCAGGGTATATCTGGTGGTCTGTCTCCTCATCTCTCAGCCACATAATGCCAGGGTATATCTGGTGGTCTGTCTCCTCATCACTCAGCCACATAATGCCAGGGTATATCTGGTGGTCTGTCTCCTCGTCACTCAGCCACATAATGTCAGGGTATATCTGGTGGTCTGGCTCCTCATCACTCAGCCACATAATGTCAGGGTATATCTGGTGGTCTGTCTCCTCATCACTCAGCCACATAATGTCAGGGTATATCTGGTGGTCTGTCTCCTCATCTCTCAGCCACATAATGCCAGGGTATATCTGGTGGTCTGTCTCCTCATCTCTCAGCCACCTAATGTCAGGGTATATCTGGTGGTTTGTCTCCTCATCTCTCAGCCACCTAATGTCAGGGTATATCTGGTGGTTTGTCTCCTCGTCACTCAGCCACATAATGTCAGGGTATATCTGGTGGTCTGTCTCCTCATCTCTCAGCCACATAATGCCAGGGTATATCTGGTGGTCTGTCTCCTCATCACTCAGCCACATAATGCCAGGGTATATCTGGTGGTCTGTCTCCTCGTCACTCAGCCACATAATGCCAGGGTATATCTGGTGGTCTGTCTCCTCATCACTCAGCCACATAATGCCAGGGTATATCTGGTGGTCTGTCTCCTCGTCACTCAGCCACATAATGCCAGGGTATATCTGGTGGTCTGTCTCCTCATCACTCAGCTACATAATACCAGGGTATATCGGTTGGTCTGTCTCCTCATCACTCAGCCACGTAATGTCAGGGTATATCTGGTGGTCTGTCTCATCACTCAGCCACATAATGCCAGGGTATATCTGGTGGTCTGTCTCCTCATCACTCAGCCACATAATGCCAGGGTATATCTGGTGGTCTGTCTCCTCATCACTCAGCCACATAATGCCAGGGTATATCTGGTGTAATTTCTGGAGTAAGAGCAAGCGTATATCGGGCAATAGAGGATACAATGAGTTTCATTCTCTATTTCTTCAAGGTCCCAATAGTTACATAGGCTTTCCTCTTCCATTTCACCACAATACGCAGAGACAATATCCCTGATCTGACCCATTTCAATACGCAGAGAGGCACATAGCGATCTCTTGCTCACAGGTAGATTGTACATAATATATCTCTCCCACACAAATGTGCATTTTAATCAAACAAAAGGTTCTCAGTTTGGGTTTATGATTAATCTCCTCCACCCATTTTTTTTTTTTCATATTGCATTTGTTGATTAAAGGGTTGTAATTTGGTTATATCAATGTCTCCCTTAATTTGGTTTTCGTACAGATGTTCACAGTCAGAGTGAAAATGGAAAATGGTCAGACATTTTAGTTGCCCAGGCTCCCCCTATGGATAGATCCCATTGAAAAACGTATACTAGCTGCAAAGAGATACCATTTTACTAGCTGCACAGAGATACCATTATACTAGCTGTAAAGAAATACCATTATACTAGCTGTATAGAAATACCATTATGCTAGCTGCATTAAATACCATTCTACTGGCTTTATAGAGATACCATTACACTAGCTGCATAGAGATACCATTATACCAGCTGTATAGAAATACCATTATACTAGCTGCATTAAATACCATTATACTGGCTGCATAGAGATACCATTATGCTAGCTGCATTAAATACCATTATACTGGCTGAATAGAGATACCATTATACTAGCTGTATAGAGATACCATTATACTAGCTGTATAGAGATACCATTATACTAGCTGCATAGAGATAACATTATACTAGCTGCATAGCGATACCATTATACTAGCTGCATAGAGATACCATTATACTAGCTGCACATATATACCATTATACTACCTGCATAGAGATACCATTATACTAGCTGTATAGAAATACCATTATACTAGCTGCATTAAATACCATTATACTGGCTGCATAGAGATACCATTATGCTAGCTGCATTAAATACCATTATACTGGCTGAATAGAGATACCATTATACTAGCTGTATAGAGATACCATTATACTAGCTGTATAGAGATACCATTATACTAGCTGCATAGAGATAACATTATACTAGCTGCATAGAGATACCATTATACTAGCTGCATAGAGATACCATTATACTAGCTGCATAGAGATACCATTATACTACCTGCATAGAAATACCATTAAACTAGCTGCATAGAGATACCATTATACTAGCTGCATAGAGATACCATTATACTAGCTGCATAGAGATACCATTATGCTAGCTGAATAGAGATACCATTATACTAGCTGCATAGAGATACCATTAAACTAGCTGCATAGAGATACCATGATACTACCTGCATAGAGATACCATTATACTAGCTGCATAGATATATCATTATACTAGCTGTATTGAGATACCATTATACTAGCTGCATAGAGATACCATTATACTAGCTGCATAGAGATACCATTAAACTAGCTGCATAGAGATACCATTATGCTAGCTGCATAGAGATACCATTAAACTAGCTGCATAGAGATACCATTATGCTAGCTGCATAGAGATACCATTAAACTAGCTGCATAGAGATACCATTATACTAGCTGCATAGAAATACCATTATACTGGCTGCATAGAGATACCATTATGCTAGCTGCATAGATATACCATTAAACTAGCTGCATAGAGATACCATTATATTAGCTGCATAGAGATACCATTATACTAGCTGCATAGAGATACCATTATACTGGCTGCATAGAGATACCATTATACTAGCTGTATAGAGATACCATTATACTAGCTGTATAGAGATACCATTATACTGGCTGTATAGAGATACCATTATACTAGCTGCATTAGATACCATTATATTAGCTGTATAGAGATACCATTACCTCTAGTCGGCTGGCCCTCGCTACATATTCGTCGCCAGACCCACTGGCTCCAGTTCATCTACAAGTCCATGCTAAGTAAAGCTCCGCCTTATTCCACCAGTTCACTGGTCACGATGGCAACACGCGCTCCAGCAGGTGTATCTCACTGATCATCCCTAAAGCCAACACCTCATTTGGCCGCCTTTCGTTCCAGTTCTCTGCTGCCTGTGACTGGAACGAATTGCAAAAATCGCTGAAGTTGGAGACTTTTATCTCCCTCACCAACTTCAAACATCTGCTATCTGAGCAGCTAACCGATCGCTGCAGCTGTACATAGTCTATCGGTAAATAGCCCACCCATTTTTACCTACCTCATCCCCATACTGTTTTTATTTATTTTATTTTCTGCTCTTTTGCACACCAATATCTCTACCTGTACATGACCATCTGATCATGTATCATTCCAGTGTTAATCTGCAAAATTGTAATTATTCGCCTACCTCCTCATGCCTTTTGCACACAATGTATATAGACTCTCCTTTTTTTCTACTGTGTTATTGACTTGTTAATTGTTTACTCCATGTGTAACTCTGTTGTCTGTTCACACTGCTATGCTTTATCTTGACCAGGTCGCAGTTGCAAATGCAAATCAACTAGCCTACCTGGTCAAATAAAGGTGAAATAAAAAATTTAATAAAAAAATTATACTAGCTGTATAGAGGTACCATTATACTGGCTGCATAGAGATACCATTATACTAGCTGTACAGAGATACCATTATACTAGCTGTATAGAGATACCATTATACTAGCTGTATAGAGACACCATTATACTAGCTGCATAGAGATACCATTATACTAGCTGCATAGAGATACCATTATACTAGCTGTATAGAGATACCATTATACTAGCTGTATAGAGATACCATTATACTAGCTGCATAGAGATACCATTATACTAGCTGCATAGAGATACCATTATAGGAGCTGCGTTCACACAGCTGAGGGGGTCTGATACTATTTTGTCTGTGCTGTACACAGCTGAGATATATATGAACAAAGGGAACCTAAGTCAATGGTTGCTTTGTTTCCCTAAGTGTTCTAGAATTAAGGCCGGAGTGTTTCAAAACAGAGCATCTGGATGGTATAGCAACTTCTCTGGGTTAAAATTAGATAAGGACGTGGAATTTGCTTTTTTTTTTTTTTTTTTTCCAGCTGCTTTTTAGAGTGGTAACAGCCCATGCTATCACTCCCCTCCCAGCCTGCAGCCTGGCTGCAACGCGGCACTCACGTGTCTAATCGTTATTGGATTACATTTTCTGGCTTCATAAAATGCGGTTAAGAGGCACTTTAGACGTACGCGCATGACCTGCTTTCTGGAGATGGCTATCAGAGGAAAAATGACAGGTCAATCGCTGGATATATCCCCAATGGAACCCTATTCCCTACATAGTGCACTACTTCTGACCAGGGTCCTATGGGCTCTATATAGGGAAGAAGGTTCCATTAGGGATGCGGACCTGCTTTCTGCAGATGGCTATCAGACGGAAAGTGACAGGTCAGTCACTGATTCCTGTTTGGACTGAGGCAAAGCGGTTAGCCTCCCCTGAGCACTTTAGAGAGGTAGACAAAAAAAAAAAAAAACTTCAGGAGAAGTCCGACATGCTGCATATATCAGCACACACTCCTGGTGGAGAGGGGGTGAGTGTGTGTGTTGTGTGTAATTTGGTATGTGCCGAGACACACACTTACGGGAAGTGGCTCTCTACTCTGGCAGCTGGGGGAGATGGGGAGACGGTGAAGGGGTAGGAGGGAGTCAGGGAGGGTGGAGGGGGGTAGGAGGTGGTGAGGGGGGTGGAGGGGTGAGGGGGGGGGTGAGGGGTGAGAGGAGGGTGAAGTGGGTTGGAGATGAAAAGATGACTGTAGCATGTTGTCTGTCACTTATAGGAGATTCAAACATACCAGAGGAGGGGAGGACGGAGAAAACTAAGAGAGGAACAGTTGGTTAAAGAGCAGGGTGATGAAGAAGAGGTCAAACAGCAGGGTGGATGACTGAGTACGGTGATGAAGAAGAGGTCAAAGAGCAAGGTGAAGAAGAAGAGGTCAAAGAGCAGGGTGATGAAGAAGAGGTCAAGAGCAGGGTGAATGACTGAGTACGGTGAGGAAGAAGAGGTCAAAGAGCAGGGTGAATGACTGAGTACGGTGAGGAAGAAGAGGTCAAAGAGCAGGGTGATGAAGAAGAGGTCAATGAGCAGGGTGAATGACTGAGTACGGTGATGAAGAAGAGGTCAAAGAGCAGGGTGATGAAGAAGAGGTCAAACAGCAGGGTGGATGACTGAGTACGGTGATGAAGAAGAGGTCAAAGAGCAGGGTGATGAAGAAGAGGTCAAAGAGCAGGGTGAATGACTGAGTACGGTGATGAAGAAGAGGTCAAAGAGCAGGGTGATGAAGAAGAGGTCAATGAGCAGGGTGAATGACTGAGTACGGTGATGAAGAAGAGGTCAAAGAGCAGGGTGATGAAGAAGAGGTCAATGAGCAGGGTGAATGACTGAGTACGGTGATGAAGAAGAGGTCAAAGAGCAGGGTGATGAAGAAGAGGTCAAAGAGCAGGGTGAATGACTGAGTACGGTGATGAAGAAGAGGTCAAAGAGCAGGGTGATGAAGAAGAGGTCAAAGAGCAGGGTGATGAAGAAGAGGTCAATGAGCAGGGTGAATGACTGAGTACGATGATGAACGCACCATACTACTGTACATGTTAATGTTATACTGTTATACTGTACGTAGCACAATTTGTACCATCTTAAAATGTCACCTAATTAGATGCTTCTTCCTCTTCTATTGGATGAATAAGGAAATGTAAAATACATGGTGAGGTAGGGCTGCGCCACGGGGGGTTGGTAACACCTTAATTGGGGAGGACGGGCTCGTGGTAATGGCTGGTGGAATGGTATCAACTACATCAATCACAAGAAAGAAATTGAAATCGGTGAAAATGTATAACAAAAAATTGTTTTGTTGAAATTTAATTTAACCGAATTCTTTCTTTAATTTAACCTTTATTTAACTAGGCAAGTCAATTAAGAACAAATTCTTATTTACAATGGCGGCCTACCAGGGAACAGTGGGTTAACTGCCTTGTTCAGGGGCAGAACGACAGATTTGTAACTTGTCAGCTCGGGGATTGTATCCAGCAACCTTACAGTTACTGGCACAATGCTAGAGACCACTGGGATACCTGCCCAATGCTCTAACCACTAGGATACCTGCCCAACGCTCTAACCATTAGGATACCTGCCCAACGCTCTGACCACTAGGATACCTGCCCAACGCTCTAACCACTAGGATACCTGCCCAACGCTTTAACCACTAGGATACCTGCCCAACGCTCTAACCATTAGGATACCTTCCCAACGCTCTAACCACTAGGATACCTGCCCAACGCTTTAACCACTAGGATACCTGCCCAACGCTCTAACCATTAGGATACCTTCCCAACGCTCTAACCACTAGGATACCTGCCCAACGCTCTAACCACTAGGATACCTGGCCAACGCTCTAACCACTAGGATACCTGGCCAACGCTCTAACCACTAGGATACCTGGCCAACGCTCTAATCACTAGGATACCTGGCCAACGCTCTAACCACTAGGCTACCTGCCCAACGCTCTAACCACTAGGATACCTGGCCAACGCTCTAACCACTAGGATACCTGGCCAACGCTCTAACCACTAGGATACCTGCCCAACGCTCTAACCACTAGGCTACCTGGCCAACGCTCTAACCACTAGGATACCTGGCCAACGCTCTAACCACTAGGCTACCTGCCGGTCCGTATCGGTACACATCAATCAGAAAAGAGCAATCCCCATTTAAGGCATATTATTATTCAAATACCGTCAAATACCACCATACTGTCAAAAATGAGAAAAATATAGTGATATCATATTCTGACCATATCTCCCATGTTGAGATAATGGTGTTTAGAACCAAATACAGTTCCTTCAGAAAGTATTCACACCCCTTGATTTATTCTACATTTTGTTGTGATACAGCCTGAATTCAAAATGGATTAAATCTATATATTTTTTTATCACCTATCTACGCATAATACCCCCATAACGACAAAGTGAAAACATGCTAATTGATTGAAAATTAAAATCTAATGTACATAAGTATTCACACCCCTGAGTCAATACATATTGCCATTACATGCTGCCATTACACCTGAGGTTCTTTCTGGGTATGTCTCTAAAAGCTTTGCACACCTGGATTGTGAAATGTTTGCACACTATTCTTTAAAAAATTCTTCAAGCTCTTTCAAGTTGGTTGTTGATTATTGCTAAACAGCCATTTTCAAGACAGTTTAAGTCAAAACTATAATAAGGCTACTCAGGAACATTCAATCTTGGTAAGCAACTGCAGTGTATATTTGGCCTTGTGTTTTAGGTTATTGTCCTGCTGAAAGGTTAATTTGTCTTCAGTATCTGATGGAAATTGCCTGTGCTTAGCTCTAATCCGTTTATTTTTACCCCAAAAAATCTTTCTAGTCCTTGCCGATCACAAGCATACCCATAACATGATGCAGCCACCACCATGCTTGAAAATATGAAGAGTGGTACTGTGTTGTGTTTGGATTTGCCCCAAACATGAAGCTTTGAAATAATGCTAATTGATTTTGCACGTTTCTTGCAGTTTCTTACTTTAGTGCCATATTGCAAACAGGATGCATGTTTTGGAATAGTTTTATTCTGTACAGATTTCCTTCTTTTCAATCTGTCATTTAGGTTAGTATTGTGGAGTAACTCCAATGTTGTAGATCCATCCTCAAACTGTTTCAAAGTCACCATTGGTGAAATCCCTGAGTAGTTTCCTTCCTCCCCGGCAACTGAGTTAGGAAAGACACATGTATCTTTGTAGTGACTGGGTATATTGTTACACCATCCAAAGTGTAGTCAATAACTTCACCATGCTCAAAGGGATATTCAATGTATTTTTTTTTTTTTAAATCTACCAATCAATCAAATATATTTATAAAGCCCTTCTTACATCAGCTGATGTCACAAAGTGTTGTACAGAAACCCAGCCTAAAACCCCAAACAGCAAGCAATGCAGGTGTAGAAGCAATAGGTGCCTTTCTTTGCGAGGCATTGGAAAACCTCCTTGGTCTTTGAGGTTGAATCTGTGTTTGAATTTCACTGCTCGACTGAGATGAGGTAATCGTGTTAAAAAAACACTGTTATTGCACACAGAGTGAGTCTATGTAACGTATGATGTGACTTGTTAAGCGCATTTTTACTCCTGAACATATTTAGGCTTGCCATAACAAAAGGGTTGAATACTTATTGACTCAAGACATTTCAAGTTTAAAAAAAAAAGTATTTCATTTGTAAACATTTCTGCAAAAATAATTCCCATTTTGACGTTGACATTATGGGGTTATCGTGTGTTGGCCAGTGACACAACATCTCCGTTTTAAATTCAGGCTGCAACACAACAACATGAGGGGAAAAAAATCAAGAAGTGTGAATACCCTGTACATCTGCAGGCTTTCTCTTTTTGGAATTGTTACGTTACGTAAAGAGATTCTCTGGTTTCAACAACTGCCTTTAAGAAACAAAACCCCTATAGATAGCTATAGATGCCTGATGAGTCTTGGCTCTGTTTTAGTGTGTTAGTTGTAGAAAGCCCCTGATGGGTGATTGCTGAGGCACTAATCACAGTAAAGAATCAGTGTTGATAAAAAGACCTCAGCATAAACATGGATCTTTAGCTCTGTAAACTTTAATTACAACCAACAGACAACACAATCTAACTACACACTGTTAATCATTCCAATGGGCTATTGATAGCTTTCCCGTTTAGAAGATATATTAGTTCATGAGAGTATCTATCACCGTGCCAGCGAAGGAAGGCTGCAATGCAATAAGACAACCATGGTGTGGTCGAACAGATCCTTATCCACGGTATAGTATTAAACCAGTAAGATCTGACATCCATACAGTGTAAGGTTAACTTTACACTGTACAGATGTTGGATCTTAATACGAGCCTTTTAGTCGTACGGGGAAAATAATCCTGCAGCAGGAGGTTTTAAATGAATATAGAACATGTATAATCGCTACCAGGAAGTAGCTGGAAGCGTTGTTTGTAGGACGTAGAATGTAGGAATGTTTGTACAATACCGTACCTAGTGGGCTATGGTTTGGGGATGGATGTCCACATCAACGGACCATAAACCATAAATTATCATCAAGTATTCTCACAGAGAATTCTCACTAAAGCATTGTGAACTGGCTTATAGTAGTGGTCTGACAGCGTGCTTCGGCTCCGAGCATCGTGAGTTTTGACAATTTCTGTGAACGGAAATTAATGTTGGTGTAACCTACTGTAATTATTTAACCAATCCAAAGGCAGCAGGCACATAGATTAGCAGGTAACACTTTTCCAGTAGGTTACTGCCGTTTGGGAAGGGATTCGAAGGTAGCATCACGTGATAATGCATTCACATTCCACCCAGTGTGAGATGCTTGAAGCAACATTGTCGCCGCTGTAGCAGCGTGACCAACTGGTGCTTGCAATTCAGTGAACAACTAAACAAGTAGCATAATCGATGTACTGTACCAGTCAGAAGTCTGGACACACCTACTAAAGGGTTTTTCTTTATTTTTACTATTTTCTACATTGTATAATAATAGTGAAGACATCAAAACCATATAATAACACATATGGAATCATGTAGTAAGCAAAAAATGATATTTTAGATTCTTCAAAGTAGCCACCCTTTGCCTTGATGACAGCTTTGCACACTATTGGCATTCTCTCAACCAGCTTCACCTGGAATGGTTTTCCAACAGTCTTGAAGGAGTTCCCACATACGCTGAGCACTTGTTGGTTGCCTTTTCCTTCACTCTGCTGTCCAACTCATCCCAAACCATCTCAATTGTGTTGTGGTCGGGTGATTGTGGAGGCCGGGTCATCTGATGCAGCACTCCATCACTCTCCTTCTTGGTAAAATAGCCCTTGCACAGCCTGGAGGTGTGTCGAAAAACAAATGATAGTCCCATTAAGCTCAAACCAGATGGGATAACGTATCGCTGCAGAATGCTGTGGAAGCCATGCTGGTTAAGTGTGCCTTGCATTCTAAATAAATCACAAACAGTGTTACCAGAAAAGCACCCCCACACCATCACTCCACCTCCTCCATGCTTCACAATGTGAACTACACATCATTCGTTCACCTACTCTGTGTCTCACAAAGACACAGCGGTTGGAACCAAAAATCTCTAAATTGGACTCATCAGACCAAAGGACAGATTTCTACCAGTGTAATGTCCATTGCTAGTGTTTCTTGGCCCAAGCAAGTCTCTTCTTATTATTGTAGTTGTTTCTTTGCAGCAATTCGACCACAAAGGCCTGATTCACACAGTCTCCTTTGAACAGTTGATATTGATATGTGTCTGTCTGTTACTTGAACTCTGTGAAGCATTTATTTGGCCTGCAATTTCTGAGGCTGGTAACTCTAATAAACTTATCCTCTGTAGCAGAGGTAACTAACTCTAGGTCTTCCTTTCCTGTGGTGGTCCTCATGAGAGCCAGTTTCATCATAGCGCTTGATGGTTTTTGCGACTGCACTTGAAGAAACCTTCAAAGTTCTTGAAATGTTCCGGATTGACTGACCGTCATGTCTTAATGTAATGATGGACTGTCGTTTCTCTTTGCTTATTCGAGCTGTTCTTGCCATAATATGGACTTGGTTTTTTACCAGGTCTTCTGTATACCTGTAATGCCCAGGGTGTAGTGGGGAAGAAGTCAGGAAAAGGAAGCAGAGAGTTCAGGGTAGAGCTAACTTTTAATGCACTACAACGGTGAACAGACGCCAACCAAAACAAATGCCCCAAACACGGGGGACTTAAACAGTCCAGCAACAAACCCAAACACACAGACAACCGTGACACACAGACGTGTACATTGGAATAATCCCGCACAACCAGCAGGCAGTCCGGCCGGCTGATAAATAAAGCCCAACCGATCAGCCTGAACTAAACACAGGTGAAACCAATAAACAGAAAAGGGGAAAAAAGGGATCAGTGGTAGCAAGTAGGCCGGTGATGACGACCGCCGAGCGCCACCCGAACAGGAAGGGAAGCCACCTTCGGTAGGAGTCGTGACAATACCACATCTATCACAACTTATTGGCTCAAACCGATTTAGAAGGAAAGAAATTCCACTAATTCACTTTGAACAGGCACACCTCTTCATTAAAATTAATTCCAGGTGACTACCCCATGAAGCTGGTTGAGAGAGGCCAAGAGTGTGCAAAACTGTCATCAAGGCAAAGGGTGGCTGCTTTGAAGAATCTCAAATATAAAATATATTACTACATTATTCCATATGTGTTATTTCATAGTTTTGATGTCTTCACTACTTTTCTAAAATGTAGAAAATAGTTTTTTTTTTAAATAAGAAAAACCCTTGAGTCCAATCTTTTGACTTGTACTGTATATGTAGCAGAAGATCTGTGAAAAAAACGAAAGAGATATTTGAATTTTAAAAAAGTAATCAGTACAATGACTGAAATTGACACCGACCAGAATAATTATCCTACGGTATAGGGTCTTCCTCTCACATATTGCTTGGTCTGCTTCTCCATCATTGAGGACATGACAGGTATCATACAGGTGTTTTTTTAGATAGCTAAATAAGTCCTTTTACTGAGTTATGAAGAATGGCGCCTGAGGAGATGGCTGCCGTTTTACAGGCTCCCTAACCAATTGTGCTATTCTTTGGGGGTGTTTTTCACGTTGTTTGTAACTTATTTCGTACAAAATGTTTCTGTCACCATCTCTTTTGACCGAAAAGAGCTTCTGGATATCAGAGCAGCGATTACTCACCTCGAACTGAACAACGATTTTATTATTTAAACGAGTCGGACGCATTTACAGCAGATGTCCGACCAGGCCCAAATCCCAGTCATTCGCATGAAGAGAAGACGCCGATACAGCGGACATAGATCCGGGTGCCTTGTTAGAATTCGTCGGCGTGTGAGTAAACGGTCTCTACCATCCACCCTGTTGGCCAATCATTGGAGTAAGAAATGGATGAACTCCATTCAAGACTATCCTACCAATAGGACATTCAAAACTGTAACATCTTATGTTTCACCAAGTCGTGGATCGATAAGATAGAGCAGCTGCCTCCACTAAGACAACGGGTGGAGTTCTCTGTCTATTGGTCAGGAACAGCTGGTGCACGGAATCTAATATTAAGGAAGTCTCAAGGTTTTGCTCGCCTGAGGTAGAGTATCTCCTGATAAGCTGTAGACCACACTATCTACCAAAAGAGTTCTCATCTATATTTTTCGTAGCTGTCTATTTACCACCACAAACGAATGCTGGCACTAACACCGCACTCAACCAGCTGTATAAGGCCATAAGCAAACAGGAAAATGCTCATCCAGAGGCGACGCTCCTAGTGGCCGGGGACTTTAATGCAGGGAAACTATACCAGCATATTACATGTGACTTGTTAGGCACATTTTTACTACCAAACATAATTAGGCTTGCCATAACAAAATGATTGAATACTTATTGACTCAAGACATTTCAGCTTTTCATTTTTTATTTAATTTGTAAACAATTCTGAAAACATAATTCCACTTTGACATTATGGGGGATTGTGTGTTGGCCAGTGAAAACAACATTTGAATTGAATCTATTTCAAATGCAGGATGTAAAATACACGGGGTGTGAATATATTCTGAAGGCACTGTATGTGCATGCTGAAGGGAGCGGCCCTAACCGCTAGATCACCCCACGATTTAACTTAATTTTGACAGTTTATTTGTAAGCTCAGGAAACACTAGACAGCTGTATGTTGTAGCCTAATGGAGACCAATATCTATCTTGTATTATTAAGCTATATAAATTAACAGTAGTTTATGTGTATGGTTGCATTTCAGATCCATTTTTGTACATTCAAACATTGCAGTAATAGGACCTAGGCCTAGTGTTTGAGCGAGTGAGAGAGAACATTATTTTGATAGTAAGCCCTGATCCCAATGACTCGACTGCTCTTGCATTTTAAGCCACTCACGAGGCTCATTTGAATTTCCTGATGCTTCAGCAAAATTCTCAGTGACAAAAGAGATCAGATCTGACATCTAATTGGTTGTTCTTCTCCTACTGTGAAGGTGCCTAGATAGTAGTATAGTGTTATAGCAGTATAGTAGTATAGTGGTATAGTAGTATAGTGTTATAGCAGTATAGCAGCATAGCAGTATAGTAGTATAGTAGTATAGTGTTATAGAGGTATAGTAGCACAGTGTTATAGTAGTATAGTCGTATAGTGGTATAGCGGTATAGTGGTACAGTAGTATAGTGTTATAGTAGTATAGTGCTATAGTAGTATAGTAGCACAGTGTTATAGTAGTATAGTGGTATAGCAGTATAGTAGTATAGTGTATAGTAGTATAGCAGAATAGTGTTATAGTAGAATAGCAGCACAGTGTTATAGTAGTATGGTAATATAGCGGCATAGCAGTATAGTGCTATGGTAATATAGTAATATAGTGTTATAGTAGTATAGTAGCACAGTGTTATAGTCGTATAGCAGTATAGTGGTTTAGTAGTATAGCAGAATTGCAGTATAGTGTTATAGTAGTATAGTAGCACAGTTGTATAGTAGTATAGTAGCAGTACGGTAGTATAATATTATAGCAGTATAGTGTTAAAGTAGAATAGCAGTAAAGCAGCATAGTAGTACCGTAGTATAACGGTATAGTAGTTTAGTAGTATAGCAGTATAGCAGTTCAGTAGTATAGCAATATAGCAGTATGGTAGTATAATATTATAGCAGTATAGCAGTATAGTACTATAACAGTATAGCAGTATAGTAGTATACTGGCACAGTAGTATAGCAGTATAGCAGTATAGTAGTATAGCACTATGGCAGTATAGTAGCATAGTAGAATAGCAGTATAGTAGTATATTGGTATAGCAGTATAGTAGTATAGTAGTACAGCAGTATAGCGGAATAGTAGTTTATTAGCATAGCAGTATAGTAGTATAGCGATATAGCAGTACGGTAGTATAATATTATAGCAGTATAGCAGTATAGTACTATAGCAGTATAGTAGTATAGTATTATAGCAGTATAGCAGTATAACAGTATAGTAGTATAGTACTATGGCAGTATAGTAGCATAGTAGTAAAGTAGTATAGTATTATAGCGGCACAGCAGTGTAGCGGTATAGTAGTATATTAGAATAGCAGTATAGCAGTTTAGTGGTGTAGTAGCATGGCAGTATAGTAGTATAGTATCACAGAAGTACAGCAGTATAGTAGCATGGTGGTATAGTATCATAGCAGTATAGTGGTATAGCGGTGTAGTAGTGTGGTGGTATAGTAGTATAGTATCACAGAAGTACAGCAGTATAGTATCATAGCAGCATAGTGGCATAGCAGTATGCCAGTATAGCAGTAGAGTAGTATAGCAGTATAGGGGTATAGAGGAATAGCGGTATAGTAAAATAGTAGTGTAGTAGTATAGCAGTATAGTGGTATATCAGTATATTAGTATAGTAGCATAGTAGTATGGTATGATAGTAGTATAGTAGTATAGTGGTATATCAGTATATTAGTATAGTAGCATAGTAGTATGGTATGATAGTAGTATAGTAGTATAGTGGTATATCAGTATAGTAGTATAGTTGTATAGCAGTATAGTGTAGCGGTATAGTAGTATAGTGGTATATCAGTATAGTAGAATAGTAGTATAGTAGAATAGTAGTATAGTAGTATAGTAGTATAGCAGTATAGTGGTATATCAGTATAGTCGTATGGCAGCATAGTGGTATATCAGTATAGTAGCATAGTAGTATAGTGGTATATCAGTATAGTAGTATAGTAGTATAGTGGTATATCAGCAAAGTAGTATAGCAGTATAGCAGTATAGCAGTATAGTGGTATATCAGTATAGTAGTATAGTAGTATAGGGGTATAGCAGAATAGTTGTATAATTTAAATTGTAGTATAGCAGTTTAGTGGTATAGAGGTATAGTAGTTTAATTTATCATAGGGAAACAAACCAGAAGCCTAGCGGAACCACTTTTCTGGTATCTAGAAAACTACATTTTTTGACTGTTATTTTCCTGAGAACACAGAGCATTTGACTGTGGATAGACTTACGATAGGTAATTATCACAGTAGGAGGCAGTTCCTTCTCTTGCAAGAACGAAATACGTACTTGCTGTGTACCAACCTGGTACCGACAAACCTGACGTTTCTACCTGTGAAATCGCAATGCTCAGCAATGGCTGACAACTTGTCTTTGAGCCAATCAGAGAGCACGAACCTCCATGTGGGGGGAGCCGACAAGAGTGACAAGAAAAATAAATAAAAAACAGGGTACTTTTTCCGGTCTAATCCACCCCTTTCATCGGAATTGTTCAAGCTAAAACCAAAAAAATCACAATAAATATTCTAGTCTTTAAATCTTGTACATCTAGCTAAGGAGATTTGTGAAGGATTGTTTTGTTCGCTTTGATAATGTAAAGTAGCTTACTAGTTAGCTAACTGAGCAAGGCAGTCACACTCACTTCATATGAAACCATTGGGGTGGTAAGAGCAGCACAATGTACACAATACTAAATGTTCTACCAAGCTAGCTATCTGGCCACTGTAGCTAGTAACATTATACATGTTCTACCAAGCTAGCTATCTGGGCCCTGTAGCTAGTAACATTATACATTTTCTACCAAGCTAGCTATCTGGGCCCTGTAGCTAGTAACATTATACATGTTCTACCAAGCTAGCTATCGGCCCCTGTAGCTAGTAACATTATACATTTTCTACCAAGCTAGCTATCTGGGCCCTGTAGCTGGTAACATTATAATGACATAACAATGGATTTGTTTCCATGAAGGAGCTGCCTGTAGCTGGCTGCCGAGAGTCTTTACCTAGCTAGCATAACAGCTAGCTAGTGAATTATGCTAACCATACAGCTAATGTTAGCCAGCAAGCAAAAAATGTATCTATGTGCTGTATGCGATTAATTTCACATGCTGTTGTCCACCTTGCTAGCTAGTTATATAACTGCGGCTATCTGGCTAGCATCAACAAGGGCTTTGTACAAAGCAACACATCGACAGACAAACGTTCATCTGAGCCAGATGGCTAGCCCTGTGAAGGCCCAGAGATTCAATGATAGCAGTGGCTTTAATTGTGGGAAATATTTTTACCTTCTGAATCCAGATAAACAGACACAGGTGATGGGCCATCAGGTTCTTACAGTCACAGAAGTTCCCGAGGGTGTCCCGGACTCCAAGCTTGTTGTCTCTGCAGATGAAGCATTCTGACACATCTATTAGAGAGAGGGGACAAAGAGAAGATGAGATCAACTTTATTGTCCCAGATGGGATATCTTTCTTGGACATACAAGGCGTTGCTGTAAAGATATTCCTAGTTATGGATTTCTTGAATGACATAGTAATGACGTCCAACTTTCCTTGTCTGTAGCTACACTGTATCAATATATAATCAGGGTAAGGGGACTGTCAGAATGACAGTGCTGCACTACATTCCCTAGGGCAGATAGCTGATCTCTTAAGAGCCTGTTCATTAACCCTCTGGAGTCTCCTAACTCCTAACATTTTAAGAAGATCATACTAAGGATCCTTTAGCTATTTTATTAGACAATTTTATTATTATATATATATATATATATATATATTATATATACACTGCTCAAAAAAATAAAGGGAACACTTAAACAACACAATGTAACTCCAAGTCAATCACACTTCTGTGAAATCAAACTGTCCACTTCGGAAGCAACACTGATTGACAATACATTTCACATGCTGTTGTGCAAATGGAATAGACAACAGGTGGAAATTATAGGCAATTAGCAAGACACCCCCAATAAAGGAGTGGTTCTGCAGGTGGTGACCACAGACCACTTCTCAGTTCCTATGCTTCCTGGCTGATGTTTTGGTCACTTTTGAATGCTGGCGGTGCTTTCACTCTAGTGGTAGCATGAGACGGAGTCTACAACCCACACAAGTGGCTCAGGTAGTGCAGCTCATCCAGGATGGCACATCAATGCGAGCTGTGGCAAGAAGGTTTGCTGTGTCTGTCAGCGTAGTGTCCAGAGCATGGAGGCGCTACCAGGAGACAGGCCAGTACATCAGGAGACGTGGAGGAGGCCGTAGGAGGGCAACAACCCAGCAGTAGGACCGCTACCTCCGCCTTTGTGCAAGGAGGAGCGGGAGGAGCACTGCCAGAGCCCTGCAAAATGACTTCCAGCAGGCCACAAATGTGCATGTGTCTGCTCAAACGGTCAGAAACAGACTCCATGAGGGTGGTATGAGGGCCCGACGTCCACAGGTGGGGGTTGTGCTTACAGCCCAACACCGTGCAGGACGTTTGGCATTTGCCAGAGAACACCAAGATTGGCAAATTATCCACTGGTGCCCTGTGCTCTTCACAGATGAAAGCAGGTTCACACTGAGCACATGTGACAGACGTGACGCCGTGGAGAACGTTCTGCTGCCTGCAACATCCTACAGCATGACCGGTTTGGCGGTGGGTCAGTCATGGTGTGGGGTGGCATTTCTTTGGGGGGCCGCACAGCCCTCCATGTGCTCGCCAGAGGTAGCCTGATTGCCATTAGGTAACGAGATGAGATCCTCAGACCCCTTGTGAGACCATATGCTGGTGCGGTTGGCCCTGGGTTCCTCCTAATGCAAGACAATGCTAGACCTCATGTGGCTGGAGTGTGTCAGCAGTTCCTGAAAGAGGAAGGCATTGCTGCTATGGACTGGCCCGCCCGTTCCCCAGACCTGAATCCAATTGAGCACATCTGGGACATCATGTCTCGCTCCATCCACCACAGACTTCGTTGCACCACAGACTGTCCAGGAGTTGGCGGATACTTTAGTCCAGGTCTGGGAGGGGATCCCTCAGGAGACCATCCGCCACCTCATCAGGAGCATGCCCAGGCGTAGTAGGGAGGTCATACAGGCACGTGGAGACCACACACACACTACTGAGCCTCATTTTGACTTGTTTTAAGGACATTACATTAAAGTTGGATCAGCCTGTAGTGTGGTTTTCCACTTTAATTTTGAGTGTGACTCTAAATCCAGACCTCCATGGGTTGATAAATTTGATTTCCATTGATCATTTTTGTGTGATTTTGTTGTCAGCACATTCAACTATGTAAAGAAAAAAGTATTTAATAAGAATATTTCATTCATTCAGATCTAGGATGTGTTATTTTAGTGTTTTTTGAGCAGTGTATTTGATAAAACACTGAATCTGGCAATACTGCTATTAGCCCGTAGAAGCGCATTGAATAACAGATTCATTACATGGAACAGCATAGTCCCCCCAAAAACAAAAGGAAGTTTATTCTGAAGTGTCTGTCCTATATCTGAGATATAAATATATATAATATGTAAAATGTTTTGTACATGTATTTAAACCCTTGTTTTAGGCATATATACTTCAATACATTTTTCCAACTGGTACCAGGGACCTTCAGACTAGACTTGTGAGGCTTGTGGGCATTCTAGAGCAAAACAACCAACATGGACGTGTTTGTGAGAAGATCACTTTTCCACAGAGCCCAAACTGGTCGGTCGCCACAGACAGAAGTTGGCAGAAGAGGCTGTACCAACTTCAGACGAGTCCCGTGACACTTTTGACGTTTTTGTGAGAGTGCCGATTTTCAGGACGTCTCACGGTCTGACAAACACCATTCTAGCTCTGTCACCTTTCGTATTTCACCTTTCACCTTTCACTGTCGATAACGGCAATATCGGCAGATGTCGTGGATTGAGACACAGCCTACGAAAAACAGATATCTCTAGCATAAACAGATATCTCTAGCATAAACAGATATCTCTAGTATAAACAGATATCTCTCGCATAAACAGATATCTCTAGCATAAACATATCTCTAGCATAAACAGGTACAGTGCCTTGCGAAAGTATTCGGCCCCCTTGAACTTTGCGACCTTTTGCCACATTTCAGGCTTCAAACATAAAGATATAAAACTGTATTTTTTTTGTGAAGAATCAACAACAAGTGGGACACAATCATGAAGTGGAACGACATTTATTGGATATTTCAAACTTTTTTAACAAATCAAAAACTGAAAAATTGGGCGTGCAAAATTATTCAGCCCCTTTACTTTCAGTGCAGCAAACTCTCTCCAGAAGTTCAGTGAGGATCTCTGAATGATCCAATGTTGACCTAAATGACTAATGGTGATAAATACAATCCACCTGTGTGTAATCAAGTCTCCGTATAAATGCACCTGCACTGTGATAGTCTCAGAGGTCCGTTAAAAGCGCAGAGAGCATCATGAAGAACAAGGAACACACCAGGCAGGTCCGAGATACTGTTGTGAAGAAGTTTAAAGCCAGATTTGGATACAAAAAGATTTCCCAAGCTTTAAACATCCCAAGGAGAACTGTGCAAGCGATAATATTGAAATGGAAGGAGTATCAGACCACTGCAAATCTACCAAGACCTGGCCGTCCCTCTAAACTTTCAGCTCATACAAGGAGAAGACTGATCAGAGATGCAGCCAAGAGGCCCATGATCACTCTGGATGAACTGCAGAGATCTACAGCTGAGGTGGGAGACTCTGTCCATAGGACAACAATCAGTCGTATATTGCACAAATCTGGCCTTTATGGAAGAGTGGCAAGAAGAAAGCCATTTCTTAAAGATATCCATAAAAAGTGTTGTTTAAAGTTTGCCACAAGCCACCTGGGAGACACACCAAATATGTGTAAGAAGGTGCTCTGGTCAGATGAAACCAAAATCGAACTTTTTGGCAACAATGCAAAACGTTATGTTTGGCGTAAAAGCAACACAGCTCATCACCCTGAACACACCATACCCACTGTCAAACATGGTGGTGGCAGCATCATGGTTTGGGCCTGCTTTTCTTCAGCAGGGACAGGGAAGATGGTTAAAATTGATGGGAAGATGGATGGAGCCAAATACAGGACCATTCTGGAAGAAAACCTGATGGAGTCTGCAAAAGACCTGAGACTGGGACGGAGATTTGTCTTCCAACAAGACAATGATCCAAAACATAAAGCAAACTCTACAATGGAATGGTTCAAAAATAAACATATCCAGGTGTTAGAATGGCCAAGTCAAAGTCCAGACCTGAATCCAATCGAGAATCTGTGGAAAGAACTGAAAACTGCTGTTCACAAATGCTCTCCATCCAACCTCACTGAGCTCGAGCTGTTTTGCAAGGAGGAATGGGAAAAAATGTCAGTCTCTCGATGTGCAAAACTGATAGAGACATACCCCAAGCGACCTACAGCTGTAATCGTAGCAAAAGGTGGCGCTACAAAGTATTAACTTAAGGGGGCTGAATAATTTTGCACGCCCAATTTTTCAGTTTTTGATTTGTTAAAAAAGTTTGAAATATCCAATAAATGTCGTTCCACTTCATGATTGTGTCCCACTTGTTGTTGATTCTTCACAAAAAAATACAGTTTTATATCTTTATGTTTGAAGCCTGAAATGTGGCAAAAGGTCGCAAAGTTCAAGGGGGCCGAATACTTTCGCAAGGCACTGTATCTCTAGCATAAACAGATATCTCTAGCAAAACATATATCTCTAGCATAAACAGATATCTCTAGCATAAACAGATATCTCTAGCATAAACAGATATCTCTAGAATAAACAGATATCTCTAGCAAAACATATATCTCTAGCATAAACAGATATCTCTAGCAAAACATATATCTCTAGCATAAACAGATATCTCTAGCAAAACATATATCTCTAGCATAAACAGATATCTCTAGCATAAACAGATATCTCTAGCATAAACAGATATCTCTAGAATTAACAGATATCTCTAGCATAAACATATATCTCTAGCATAAACAGATATCTCTAGCATAAACAGATATCTCTAGAATTAACAGATATCTCTAGCATAAACATATATCTCTAGCATAAACAGATATCTCTAGCATAAACAGATATCTCTAGCATAAACAGATATCTCTAGCATAAACAGATATCTCTAGCATAAACAGATATCTCTAGAATAAACAGATATCTCTAGCATAAACAGATATCTCTAGAATAAACAGATATCTCTAGCATAAACAGATACCTCTAGTATAAACAGATATCTCTAGCATAAACAGATATCTCTAGCATAAACAGATATCTCTAGTATAAACAGATATCTCTAGTATAAACAGATATCTCTAGCATAAACAGATATCTCTAGCATAAACAGATATCTCTAGCATAAACAGATATCTCTAGCATAAACAGATATCTCTAGAATAAACAGATATCTCTAGCAAAACATATATCTCTAGCATAAACAGATATCTCTAGCAAAACATATATCTCTAGCATAAACAGATATCTCTAGAATTAACAGATATCTCTAGCATAAACATATATCTCTAGCATAAACAGATATCTCTAGCATAAACAGATATCTCTAGCATAAACAGATATCTCTAGCAAAACATATATCTCTAGCATAAACAGATATCTCTAGCATAAACAGATATCTCTAGCATAAACAGATATCTCTAGAATTAACAGATATCTCTAGCATAAACATATATCTCTAGCATAAACAGATATCTCTAGCATAAACAGATATCTCTAGCATAAACAGATATCTCTAGCATAAACAGATATCTCTAGCATAAACAGATATCTCTAGCATAAACAGATATCTCTAGAATAAACAGATATCTCTAGCATAAACAGATATCTCTAGAATAAACAGATATCTCTAGCATAAACAGATACCTCTAGTATAAACAGATATCTCTTGCATAAACAGATATCTCTAGCATAAACAGATATCTCTAGTATAAACAGATATCTCTAGTATAAACAGATATCTCTAGCATAAACAGATATCTCTAGCATAAACAGATATCTCTAGCATAAACAGATACCTCTAGTATAAACAGATATCTCTAGCATAAACAGATATCTCTAGCATAAACAGATATCTCTAGCATAAACAGATATCTCTAGCATAAACAGACGGATTTTGCTGGGGATTTTTTATTATTATGTTAATTCGATTTCAG